>NC_048225.1:45466089-45766089 GCF_002007445.2 Ailuropoda melanoleuca
ATTTGAAAAATAATACCAAGACTTAAAAAAAATGGACACTAAGGCCTTTGTTATTAGTATGTTAAATTTAACTTTTCCTTTTTCCATGTCATTGCCATATTTATTCACATACTTCTTATTCTTCCCCTTCTACTTTAGTGATACAGTTTATCATTTATTTAACAAATAATTTGTGAGCACCTGCTATAAATGCAAGATAGACCCTGAGGACACACTGGTAAGCACTGCCACTGCTCTTAGACATGAGACAAGCCATCACCCAACTAGTGTAAAATTAAACTTGATAGGTGCTCTAAAGGAGAAGAACATGCTACCATGTGAACGTATAACAGACGTTGGACTTAATCAAGGAGTCCAGGAGGCTTTCCCACGGAGCAGAAAACACACATGGATTTAGAGCCAAAACACCTGTGTGACTTCTGATAAATTGTTTTGGAACCTCCTGCTGTTTACTGTAAAATGGGAACAATAATGTTTATCTCACTTGTTTGATGTGTGAACCACCGGAATTGCTGCTACCAGCGGTAGCTGTGGTGGTCCATTCTCTCTGCGTGTAGTCAGAGAGGTCTTTCTAAAAAGACATCCAGATTATGCTGCGTCTCTGCTCACAGCCCCTTTGTAGCACTCCAAATAGTCACGTCACTCACTGTCTCATTTCTTTGAGATCTCTTGCTGAAATGTCATCTTCTCAGAAATGATACTTATTCTCATGCCTCTATCTAAATTATCCCCTTCCACCCATATTTCCTACCCTGAAATTATCTGTTTCTCTTCTCCTTTACCTTGCTTTGAGTATTCTTCGTAGTACTTATTGATAACGCTAATCATTGTAAGACATCAACAATAAAAACATTTGCTAATAATAACATTTAATATTTCCTAGGCTCTCTTCTAAGCTCTTTATAGTTGTTAACTCATTTAATATTCCATATAACACAGAGAGATAAATAAATACTATTAACCTCATTTTACAGGTAGGGAAATAAAACAGAGCAGTGATGTAACTTAACCAAGGTCATACAGCCACAGGCAGGTGGTCAAGTAAGAATTCAGGGCCAGACAGTAGTGATTCCAAAGGTTATGCTCTTGACAATTATGTTCTACTGTCTCTTAGCTTGGGATTGTGCTATATAGTCATTTTTTCCCTTGTTTGTCCCTTGTTTTCTTGGTGGTACATAAGCTCCATGACACAAACTGTACATGCAGGGCCTAGAACACTGGCCATGGATGCTCAGTAAATAATTGTGAATAGCAGTGCCTGAACGTGCTTAGTGTAGTGCCTAGCAAAGATGGTCTTTATTATGTACATTTATGGTAATTACATTTTATGCTATAGAAATTGACATATGGAGCTGGGAATAACTGTCTGTAGAAAACTTACTGAGTTTGAAATACCTATCTTAAGTGTCCTCCCCCTCCTGTTTCAGTGTCCCTTACCCTCTGCTTGTGCTTCCATTGCCGTGTCTTCAGGCCCCATGCTCTCCTCCTGCCCCTGTTATCCTTTTCCTTGGAAGTGATCTGAACTTTCTACTTGAATTATAGACAGCTGAGTGATGACTTAGTGATCCCTTGATGCAACAGGCTTCTAACTCATATCACTGAGAAACAATATTCAATAAATATTTATCAAACACTGACTTACTTTGGGACACTGCAAGATGCTGGGAAATAGGGTGAAAATTACATCCTTCCCCTTCAAAGCATCCTAACTCTTCTAATCCATCCTCCAGCATGATTCTCATAAAATGTCACATTTGTTTCACAATTTTGATGGCTTCAATGAAAAGGCCCTGTGTGGTCTTTTTTTCTGTTTCCTCATCCCACCTCTTCTCAAGTCCAATTATACTAATGAGCTTCTGAATCTATAACCATATTAATGGATGCTTTTGCCCCTTCATACAACCCCTTCTGTCCCTTGCTGTGCTCATGTATCACTGACTCACTTATTTCTCCTTCATATCCTAGCTCAACTGTCACCACCTCCAAAGATACTTTGCTGCCTGAGAATCCTGCTGCTGCTTATATCGTCCTATTTGCCAGGGAACCTTATGGATTGTGAATTAAAGTAGGGCCTATGTATTTATCACTCATTCCCATTAAACATTACCTTGTACACGGCAGAATTCCTCCTTGCCCTATAGCAGATGCCCCTAAATTGTTTGTTAGAAGGAAAGCAAAGTAAAGGCCATTTGAATCAATTTGATGTAGTAAACCTAATTGTATAATCACCAGCTTCAGTGAAGTTGGTAGAAAAAGAAGTTTTCAGAGGGTCCAGAACCCTTCCCACTGATGGGAGGTGATGTTGGTTCTGGGGCGGACTCCAGGTTGCAGATATGGGTAACATGACATGATGTGGTCAATCTGGTGATTAACAGTTGATTCTAAGGTCTAGAGATTAATTCTATGCTCCTATTCTTCTAAAGACAACACTTCTAAGGTGTCAGTGAGAGCAATTTTCCACAGCTGATTCACTTTAATGAGAAATCTTTCTTCGTATTTCCAGCAAATAGCATTTTTCTCATCCCTGAAAATGAAGTTATTCTGCCAAGAAGAAAATGTTTTGAGGGGGAAAAAGTGCATTTCCTCCTCAAAATTAGGGAAATAAAGCTAAACATAAGGGAGAAAAGGAGACCAGTACGCAAGCATGATTTGTTTGAATTTAAACTTACTAATGCAGTTGCTTTGTTTAAAAAATTATAAACAGTCTAATTCACCTTTGTAATTCACATATTTAATATTTATTGAATACATATAATGCAATGAACACTTGATTTTAATGCAAACACTGAGCTCCTAAAATCTTTCACTTTGATACATTTTTTACATATTGGATTTTCTTTGACATTACGCTGTTTTAATCATCTATTAAAGTGGAAGATGTTCCTATTTCNAACTAGTGTAAAATTAAACTTGATAGGTGCTCTAAAGGAGAAGAACATGCTACCATGTGAACGTATAACAGACGTTGGACTTAATCAAGGAGTCCAGGAGGCTTTCCCACGGAGCAGAAAACACACATGGATTTAGAGCCAAAACACCTGTGTGACTTCTGATAAATTGTTTTGGAACCTCCTGCTGTTTACTGTAAAATGGGAACAATAATGTTTATCTCACTTGTTTGATGTGTGAACCACCGGAATTGCTGCTACCAGCGGTAGCTGTGGTGGTCCATTCTCTCCGCGTGTAGTCAGAGTGGTCTTTCTAAAAAGACATCCAGATTATGCTGCGTCTCTGCTCACAGCCCCTTTGTAGCACTCCAAATAGTCACGTCACTCACTGTCTCATTTCTTTGAGATCTCTTGCTGAAATGTCATCTTCTCAGAAATGATACTTATTCTCATGCCTCTATCTAAATTATCCCCTTCCACCCATATTTCCTACCCTGAAATTATCTGTTTCTCTTCTCCTTTACCTTGCTTTGAGTATTCTTCGTAGTACTTATTGATAACGCTAATCATTGTAAGACATCAACAATAAAAACATTTGCTAATAATAACATTTAATATTTCCTAGGCTCTCTTCTAAGCTCTTTATAGTTGTTAACTCATTTAATATTCCATATAACACAGAGAGATAAATAAATACTATTAACCTCATTTTACAGGTAGGGAAATAAAACAGAGCAGTGATGTAACTTAACCAAGGTCATACAGCCACAGGCAGGTGGTCAAGTAAGAATTCAGGGCCAGACAGTAGTGATTCCAAAGGTTATGCTCTTGACAATTATGTTCTACTGTCTCTTAGCTTGGGATTGTGCTATATAGTCATTTTTTCCCTTGTTTGTCCCTTGTTTTCTTGGTGGTACATAAGCTCCATGACACAAACTGTACATGCAGGGCCTAGAACACTGGCCATGGATGCTCAGTAAATAATTGTGAATAGCAGTGCCTGAACGTGCTTAGTGTAGTGCCTAGCAAAGATGGTCTTTATTATGTACATTTATGGTAATTACATTTTATGCTATAGAAATTGACATATGGAGCTGGGAATAACTGTCTGTAGAAAACTTACTGAGTTTGAAATACCTATCTTAAGTGTCCTCCCCCTCCTGTTTCAGTGTCCCTTACCCTCTGCTTGTGCTTCCATTGCCGTGTCTTCAGGCCCCATGCTCTCCTCCTGCCCCTGTTATCCTTTTCCTTGGAAGTGATCTGAACTTTCTACTTGAATTATAGACAGCTGAGTGATGACTTAGTGATCCCTTGATGCAACAGGCTTCTAACTCATATCACTGAGAAACAATATTCAATAAATATTTATCAAACACTGACTTACTTTGGGACACTGCAAGATGCTGGGAAATAGGGTGAAAATTACATCCTTCCCCTTCAAAGCATCCTAACTCTTCTAATCCATCCTCCAGCATGATTCTCATAAAATGTCACATTTGTTTCACAATTTTGATGGCTTCAATGAAAAGGCCCTGTGTGGTCTTTTTTTCTGTTTCCTCATCCCACCTCTTCTCAAGTCCAATTATACTAATGAGCTTCTGAATCTATAACCATATTAATGGATGCTTTTGCCCCTTCATACAACCCCTTCTGTCCCTTGCTGTGCTCATGTATCACTGACTCACTTATTTCTCCTTCATATCCTAGCTCAACTGTCACCACCTCCAAAGATACTTTGCTGCCTGAGAATCCTGCTGCTGCTTATATCGTCCTATTTGCCAGGGAACCTTATGGATTGTGAATTAAAGTAGGGCCTATGTATTTATCACTCATTCCCATTAAACATTACCTTGTACACGGCAGAATTCCTCCTTGCCCTATAGCAGATGCCCCTAAATTGTTTGTTAGAAGGAAAGCAAAGTAAAGGCCATTTGAATCAATTTGATGTAGTAAACCTAATTGTATAATCACCAGCTTCAGTGAAGTTGGTAGAAAAAGAAGTTTTCAGAGGGTCCAGAACCCTTCCCACTGATGGGAGGTGATGTTGGTTCTGGGGCGGACTCCAGGTTGCAGATATGGGTAACATGACATGATGTGGTCAATCTGGTGATTAACAGTTGATTCTAAGGTCTAGAGATTAATTCTATGCTCCTATTCTTCTAAAGACAACACTTCTAAGGTGTCAGTGAGAGCAATTTTCCACAGCTGATTCACTTTAATGAGAAATCTTTCTTCGTATTTCCAGCAAATAGCATTTTTCTCATCCCTGAAAATGAAGTTATTCTGCCAAGAAGAAAATGTTTTGAGGGGGAAAAAGTGCATTTCCTCCTCAAAATTAGGGAAATAAAGATAAACATAAGGGAGAAAAGGAGACCAGTACGCAAGCATGATTTGTTTGAATTTAAACTTACTAATGCAGTTGCTTTGTTTAAAAAATTATAAACAGTCTAATTCACCTTTGTAATTCACATATTTAATATTTATTGAATACATATAATGCAATGAACACTTGATTTTAATGCAAACACTGAGCTCCTAAAATNTGAGTTCCTAAAATCTTTCACTTTGATACATTTTTTACATATTGGATTTTCTTTGACATTACGCTGTTTTAATCATCTATTAAAGAGGAAGATGTTCCTATTTCTTNTAATGCAAACACTGAGCTCCTAAAATCTTTCACTTTGATACATTTTTTACATATTGGATTTTCTTTGACATTACGCTGTTTTAATCATCTATTAAAGAGGAAGATGTTCCTATTTCTTTCTTTTTTTTTTTTAAAGATTTTATTCATTTGACAGAGATAGAGACAGCTAGCGAGAGAGGGAACACAAGCAGTGGGAGTGGAAGAAGCAGGCTCATAGCAGAGGAGCCTGATGTGGGGCTCGAACCCATAACGCCAGGATCACGCCCTGAGCCGAAGGCAGACGCTTAACCGCTGTGCCACCCAGGCGCCCCAAGATGTTCCTATTTCAACACTTCATTGAGGAATTAGAATAATGATTGAATCGGCATTTTCATTCAAAATTTATTGAGAACTACACATGACAGCGTACCAGATGCTAAAGCTATGGTAGAGGACAAGCCGGACACAGACTCTGGCCTCCCGGAAGCTGTATGTGAGCATTTAATTGGTTACGATTGTGGGAAGTGCTGCAAAGGAGAAGTGCAATGCATGCTGAGAATCTTCTGCCAGGGATGTCTGACCTACCAGGGAGGTTATGGAAGACTTAACAGAGGTTAAATCTGAGAGCAAGAGGATTAGTGGGAATTGGTTAGTAAACTGAATGATAAAGTTTTGGAAGAATACTGTTGAAAACAGAGGAATCTGCCTTTGCAAGCATTCTGAGACAGGATGGAGCATGGCCAGAGTGATGGGAGAGCAGAGAGCCAAGAAGAGAGGAGAAAAATGAAGACAGAGACATATTGCACACAACCTTGAGGGTCACACTGAGGAGTTCAGATTTTATTCAAAAAGCAATGAGCACCGTTTGAAAGTTATCAAGCACATTGTGTTTCATAAAATGACAGCTGCTCTATGAAGACTTGTTTGGAGGAAAAGTCAGCCCCATGGTCTGAAGGGGGAGGAATATGGCCCATAGAACAGGAGGCCTTTGATTTGGACTAGAAACCATCATTAAGACAAAGAAATGGAAAAGTAGGTTTCTTTCTTTCTCCCTTACTCCTTCACTCCTTCTGTCTCTCTCTCTCACTCCCCCTCTCTCTTTCATTTCCCCTTCCTTCATGCCTTTTTTCTTCCCTTTTTCCTTTTTTGAAACATCCTGACTACGGCACTGAGAAATGACTGTGGGAGGGGAGTAGAATTGAATGGAAGGAGGTAAAAAAATTAAAAGCCATAATTATGACTGGAACTAAGACAGTCCCATTAGAGATAGGGAGATGAGGATGAATTCAGAAGATATTTCAGAGGTAGACAACAGAACCTGGCGACCAATGCATGTCTGAGGATGACGGAAAATTGTCAAGAATGACTTTCAGATTTCTGATGTGCAGCTGTGGGAATAGCAGTGCTGTTGACCAAGGACAAGAATACTGGGGAAGACAAGGTTTGGGGAGAAGAGTGTCAATAGAGTTTCGGATATTTGAAGTGTGAGGTATCTCTATGGTTTTCAAATTGTATTGCTAAGTAAATCCTAAAACTCTCCATTGAGTTTAAGTACCATGGAAATTTTTGATAGCCTTAAGGTGAGTGGCAAAAAACAGTTTGGAAAAAGTTGAGAAGCAAGTGGGAGGTGACAGAATGGACAGAGTAGAGATAACTGTTTCTGAGAAATGTGGTTGTAAATAGAGGGAGAGAAACATAGTGATAGGTAGAGAAAGATTTTTTTTTTATGGGACCAAGATTTGAGAGCATTTAAATGCCCATGAACAATATCTAGGATAATGGGAGAACTTGAATACTCTGAAGAAGGAAAAACAATGTGTATTATAAGGAAGAGGAAAGGATCCAGGGTATAGGAGAAAGGAGTAAAATTCTTCTGTGTTTCTTTATTAATCATCCTTGAGATTCAGAACTTTAAAACAAAAATAAAAAATTTTGATAACCTATTACCTGCCAGTCATTTTTATGAAATCTTTGCCTTCTTCTTTCATAAAGTTTCACATAATCTGTTTCAATGAACAGTTTCCAGGTTTTATATTACCCTTTCCCAGCAGTTCAGGGAGTATCTGAAATTCTGTGATCCACAAGTTATTCTAAGACATTAAATATATCTTAATGCCTTGGTCTAGCCACAGCCTATGCCAATGGAGTGAGCTAGCAAATTTGTGTGTTACAAAATGGCTGCTGCTTCACTTGCACCCAAAATCTCCCACACTAACTGGAAATTTACAAGAAATGGAATTCTGGGAGATGCAGTTCAGTCTAGCCATGTTGACACATTGCCAAATGACCACAACAACTTCATTGTTTCATTTGGTATCACTCTGTGGTTTATTCGTTTTATCATTTACCTCTTTAACGCATAGAGTCACCTGTGTGTTATGTGTCATGCATTTTGCCAAGTGCTTGATCTATATCATTTCATTTAATCCTCACAGCTACCCTGTGGGGTATGTATATTATTGCCCCTGTTTATAGAGGAAGAAACTCCCTGTCTTTCCCAAGGCTCTTGAGCTAGAAGATGTTAGAGCTATAGTTGAAACAAGGTTTTAAGACTTCAGGTTTTAGTGCTTTTTAAACTGATAGGAAAAAAAACACACACACGGACTTGATACTATAGAAAAAAGAAGCGATCTTCCTTTGGCTTGGTGGAACCCCCACTTCCATTTGGTCTCAGATTGTATTGGCTCATTTGTTTAGAAGTCATACATGTTTCCAAAGGTAAAGTTTATAGGAGGATGTTCTGTGACTTAGGCACAAAGATGTGCACTGTCTGCCTCAAGCAGTTTGATAAACCTTCATATGAACTCAGCAATCCTGATATTCAGCCCTAAAAACTTCTTGCCCAGGAGCTGTCATTATTGAGAACTATGCCTACATTTTAATTACTATATAGATTTATATATGGCATATTGTGTCTATTCTACTTCTCCCCCATTGTTACAGCCTATTTTAATTAGTGTTTCAACCTAAATCTGCTGAGGCAAGATCCTTTTAAGTCTTCACCTCATGCCAAGAATCAGAATCACCACTTTCCTAGGATTACTGGCAAATTAATATTTCTGCTGACTACTGATTTATCAAAATTGCCAGTTCTTTAGAAGGACAGTAAAAGAACAAATATTGATGGAGTACCTGCTGTGTTCCAGACTTTCAGTTAAAATATATCAATAAATCAAATGTTACTATATACATTAAAGTCCCATAAAGTATGTACTGTTGATAGTTTTTAAGTTTAAAACAAAGTTCAGAGAGGTTAATTACCTGGCCACAGTTGATGAGGTCCATACATTATTTATTTATATATACTTTAAGTATGTGTGTATGTATGTGTGCCTGTGTGTATTCACCCTCTTTTTAAAGAACAATTGAAATTGTTTTATAAACCTGAATGTAGTATAATAAGGTAAAATAACATAATTATGAGAAATAATCAGCAATATGATATAATATGGGTTTAAAATCTATGTCATCAGTAACATTATATTTAGAATGTATGCCTCAGAGGTCCTCTATATTTGCCCGAAGAAAATCAACACCTGACCCTGGGTCTTTTAGCAGCCCGTGAAAGGGAGAAAAGATGATAAGGGTTATTGTTTACAATACCCTAAGATTTGAAACAAACTTTTTTTTTTTTCCTGGAGAAACAGAACTTTCCTGGAACTCAAAGCAGAGACTTATTTCCTGTTGGTTCTGACAAAGAGGGCTTTATATAATGGACTGTACAGTGCCCTCAAAAAATCTTTATAATAATGAAATGTCTAGAGCTTAGAAAAAATGAAATTATTTAGTAGACAGAGATGGACTGATACAAAAGCATAACTCTAAAAACAATTTCTTATATTTAAAAGATGGTGGGATGAGAATAGGAAAACATTGATTTGGTCTAGATATATTGCTCACTGGTGGCCTAGATTATTTCAGAGTTAGATTTTAGAGTATTTAAAAGACCGGATGAAGAGCAAATTATTCCACAAATATTCCATAACTACTATTTTGTGTAATTAAATTTTGATAAGTACAAAATGGAAATGAATGAAAGATTATACCTACACAATGAGTTGGTTGGTTAAAAGCAGAACCACATTCATTAGGAATTAGCCAAATAAGGAATTAGCCAAACTAGGGAACATTTGTTGAATGACTACTGTGTGCTAGACTGTGTTCAGTGTTCTACATATGTCATCCTGTGCAATCCTCTCCAGTCTCTTTGGAGGGTTTAGGGATCTAATATTGACAAGGACCTGAATGGACGACCACTCCATCTCTGCATGGAGGTTGGCCAAAGCAGCATCTGTGGTCAGAAGCATGTTCTCAAGGGGTCTGAGTATACTCTCCCACATAGATATTGGTGAGTAAGACCTCAAGGTTCTATACTAAAGAACAGTGGTTTTAAACTCATTTTGTTACTGTTTGCCTATCCGATGGACCCTAAAGAGGCCATCCCTGTAAAAATGAGACAAACCTTTTACATGTAATTTCAAAAGGTCATGAAGCCCCCTGGAACATACCTCTTCAGGTTAAAGAACTGTTGAAAAGCATGGCCTTGGTAATTTTAGTTTGTATTTTTTTCAAAGCCTAAATAATCAAAGATTTATCTTGGCCTTATTTTTTTAATATACATGGAATTTTAAGGTATTTTTTAAAAATGTGTATACCCATTGAGATAAACTGAAGGGGAAAATCATACCTGATAAAATAAATGAGAAGAAACATTGTGTATAATTTTTAATTGGTTCCCAATCAATTAAATATTGGAGGATCTCCATCAAAGGTGGCTATACTGGCAAATATTTGTCAGTATGAATCCCTCCTTCTACAGCAATTAGGCAGTAGTGCCTTTTGTTACATAAGGCTTCTCAAAATTCATGAAGATAAAACCAGATCACCCTACTGTGGGCCGTGTTAGAGCTGTCATGCATGGTTGTGCAGGTTGAACACTGCACAAGAGCTCAATATCTAAGGGAGCATCCATCACAATGTAGATATCATAGCTTTTAAAAAATATTTCTTATCTAGATATTTCATCTATATTTCTGTCCACTTTTGACCAGTGAATTTTCTTTTTCTAATAAAATCTGAGTATTAAAGAATTTTCCAAAGGATGGAAATAAAATGTAAAAGAAACAACAACTCTTTCAAAATGCATAAAAAAACACTTTATAGGAAGTAATACCTCTGTACTTTATATAGCCAGAACTTTATCTGGCCACTAAAGTTTGAGTCAAAAAGAAGAGGACCCATAATATATCTGACTTTATACACCATTCCTCTTGGAAATGATTTCCTGAACCATCAATATTCTGTCTCCCATATACTGATCCTGGCTTTGTTAATAAAGTGGAGATCTTGTTTATATATTACTGATTAAGGGTTTATAGTGAGCTCATGCATTTGACTCAACTACATAAGGAATGGTTAAAGGAACTTGGGTTGGTCAACCTGGAGAAGAAAACCAAGAGGTAATATAATCAATAAGCTTTTCCCCCATGAGATATAATTCATGTACAGTAAAAATGGGAAAACATTTATTATTTATTATTTATTATACATTTATTATTAGGATCCACTCTTGGTCATTCACTACATGTATTAGCGTATTAAGGGTTCTGAGAAATTCTGTGTTAAACAAATCTGAATTAACTTTATTTATCCTGGAGTTCTCTAAATCTCACCTACCCAGCCTATCTATGAACATCCTATGCGAGAAGATATTTAGATGGAAGAAAAGCATAGCATGGAAGAAGAAGTATAGGATTTGAAGTGAGATATAAGATAAAATTCCAATTCTGTCATTTCCTAGCTATCTGATCTTTGGCAAATTACTTTACCTCTTTGGGTTTCAGTTTTCTCATCCACTAAATGGATGTAATTATTCCTACTTGATAAGTATTTTTTAGGAATTCTAAAACAGAAAACGTACATTGAATCAACTATTTACCTCCTTACGTATAATATTTGGCATATGGAAAAGTATAGAAACTAGTAACAACAGTGACAACTATATATGATATTCGTTGAGCATTTACTATGTGCCACATACCTTCCACAATGCTCTAACCTGTGTTATTTGTTCTGATGCTTATAACAAGACTTTGAGTGTTGTTCTTTCTATTTTTTAGATGAAAATAATGCATTTTAGAGAGAAATGGTTACTTACTCAAGGTCACACAGTGTCATAATGGAGATTCAAATCCAGGTGTTTCTGGCATCAAAGTCATAAACCATTTACAATCATCAGATAGGAATAATATAAGCTGCAAGGAGCAATGTACCTAATAGTGACAAGCAAGAATAAATCATTTTTCTGACATATCAAACTTATCAAGGGTGTAAGCTTCCATGCTATCAGGGCTGACATCTCTGCAAACTTTGCCTTTCAGTCATCATCACAAGATGGCCTCTACATATCTGGGCATTATGTACTATTTTTGCACAGGACGGGAGGAAGAGGACAAAAAGATGCCAATAATGTCTACTCAGATTATCCTGGCCACAGTGGTTTTTTTCAGATTTCCCTTTCACCTCATCCACATATCTCTGCTTTCAGCTCATAGGCCAGGATTTAATCATATGGCCACCCTTTCCAGAAGGAAGGTCTAAAAATATAAATATTCATTCTTTTTCAGAATCTATAGTGGAGATAGTCAAGGGAGAAGGTAAAGAATGGATGTTGGCTTTGCCAGTCTAAAATACCTTCCACATACTACTTCCCATTGATTGGACTGATTTCTTGTTCTAGAGGGTAAACCAAACAACAATGGACAGAAATAACTGGGAGGGGACTATTGACTTAACATAAATTACAAGTAGAACTATTCAGCAAAGGCATGCCTACTTGACAGTTCCAAGTATATGGCTTACTTTGTGGACATGATAGGAATATCAATAAGGATGAATTACACATAGTATTCTGAAGGCTGGGACACATCTAAGATGTCCTCCAATCCACCTTCCTCTTCTACCACCCCAATGAATATACTTCTTCAGCAGCACTCTTACCACTGACCACCCTACCTCTGCCTGTGCACAGCTCGGTAGGACCTCAGGTCATCTGAAACTCATTGACAGCCATGTATCCAGACGGGGGTGATTGTTATGATCTTAAGTGGACTTTTCAGCCCTAATGTGAATCACGAAATAGCAATTTACTGTTATTGTTTCTTTTTTGTGGTGTCTGTGATGATTTAGTGAAATGACTGTCTAGAATACATGGAATATTAGAGAAGTGATCTTAAAAGGTATCTTACAGCACAATGTCTTTATTTTACACATAAGGACACTAAAATCTATGTTATCAATAGCAGAACCAAAATGAAAACTCCACTTTCCTGACTAGATGCAGTAAAATAAATGAATAGAGTACTTGACTTGTTTTCCAATCTGGGTTCAAATCCCAGCTTCATCATATGCTGGCTGTGTAACCTTAGGTAAGTTAATTTCTTAAGACTTCTGTTTACCACTTTTTCAGCTAACTTCAACAAACATTCACTGAGCAGCCTACTACATTAGGTGGTATGGAGGAGGGGAGCTACAAAGGTGATTAGGACACTGTGTTCAATTTAGAGGCGTTTACAGGTTAGGGGGAAGGGCAGACATGTAAATAAATAAGTGAAATATACTCTCTAATACAGAAATAAATTTGAGTGAGACACAAAAAAAGTGGACGATCCATTAAAGAAGGCTTTGCAAGAATAGGATAGGACTGAGCTCAGAACCTTGAAGAAAGAAGTATTGGGACTACTTTGATGATGAGTTTCAGAAACAGTAGCTCAGCCTGAGAAGTAATATATAAAAAAATACACATTTTTTATGTATAAAAAGAGAATATTATAGGTATCTTGATAAATAGATGAGATACCTTCAGAACTACCATATTCTTACTGACTTATGCACTGCTTTTTCCTCTCTTACCAAAGGTCAACAAACTTTTCCTATAAAGGCTCAGATAGTAAATATTTGTGGCTTTGTAGGCCAGTCTCTGTGGTAACTACTCAGTTCTGCTGTTGTAGCATAAAGGCAGTCTTTGGCAATAAATAAACCAATAGCATGGCTATGTTTCGGTAAATCTTTACTAACAAGAATGGGAGGTGAGCTGGATCCGGCCTACGTGTGCAGTTTTCAAACTCTTGCTCTATACCATGAAGGCTCACAGGCAATCTGGCTCTGTCAGCTCTGTGGGTGAGTTTCTTGTCACAAAGTACCAGAGAAGGACTAGGAAACCTAGGCTCCAAACACAAACAAACAGAAATACAGACTGTGACACCATCTCTACTTTCAACATGTGATTCTCACTCTAGGAGGTAAGAGTCTTCATGTGAGTCTGTGTCTTGAGACATTACACAATTATGATCAGTCCATTTATTTTCTCAACAAAAATAAGGTTTTTATTACAATTCTGTGGCCAGAATAACCTCTCTTCCAAAATCTAAGAGAATAGAAAATGATTTCTAAGTTTAAGAGCTTAGAAATAAAGTCAATGGCCTACAAAGCTTAAACATCACAACTTTTATAGCAACCAGGGTTAAATGTGCTTTATTGAGACTTAGTAAGTCACTCATGTATAGAACTATTCCTTTGTTCCAAAATGTTACTTTCATATTCTCCAAGTACACTAGTTTTAAAATTTCCAAATTCGTGTATCACATACGATTTCGCAGGGTCAGCATAAAAATTGTCCCTGCCGGTCCACATTTGAAAAGATAATCTATGGGAAAACAAATGATCTGGCAGACATTTCTGGTACTTTCCTTTCCCTTAATTGCATGAGGTTGCATTTATTTGTAGCGCCTCCTTCAAGGCACTTTCTAATGCAATTGGATGCTTCAGCCAAAGTGAGTTCTGGTATATGTAGACTTAGGACTGCTTTGCAAAGGATTGAAAAGTAATATGATGAAGCTTGAGTCTTTTTTTCTTCCCATTTTGACTTTTATTAAATTTGCAAGATTGAAATTTTATGTATTTGCAAATATACAAAATCTGTATATATCTATGTACCTATCTATATCTATATTTTGCAATCCAAATAAAAGGCAACTGCCCCATTCTTCCCTTCCAGGAAGTAGAAGAAATAATGAATGAGAATGAAAAATACAGCAACATGTGACACTGCCCTTCAGCCAAGTCATTTTTAGCTCTGGAATTTTCCTAACCTGAGTACTTACCCGAGGGTCTCCATTCTTCAGACAGACAACCACAGGTGGAAAGGGGTCATTGGCTTTGACTGGGGAGGAATTTGGATGGATAAGTTATTGTGATTAAATTCTGAAAAGAGATCTTTTTTTCAGGTAGAAGAAGTTTGAAATTGAAGAAGTGTTTCCTTTAATGAGTGGAAAAGTTTGTTAATGTCCAAATGCACTTCCTTCCCCATTCTGTCATCTCCAACAAGAAACATAAGAGCTCTGAGCTAGTTGCATGTCCTTTTGTTTCTTCCCATGAGGTAAAGGGGTAGGTTTAAAAGAGTAGTCTTGACAGTTAAGAGTGATAATGGTAGATAACACGTCAAACCACTTAGTACCTACCAGGCACTGACTAAAAACTTTGCCTGTATGAACTTATTGAATCTTTCCAAAATTTCTCAAAGTAGGTATTATGATCATTCCAATTTTAGAGACAGGTAAAGGTGAGTACAGACAATTTAAGTAGTAACCAAGGGTCATATAGTGAATAAGCAGTGGAGGCAAGTTGAGTACTCAGTTTTGCTCCGGAATCCATTATCTCTACCCCTTTCATCTACTCTATCTTTTTTTGAAGAGACTTCAAACTAGACTCTTCAGTATTTGTTGCTTACATTGGGATGGTTGTTGTTTTTTAGTTCCTCATTCTTCTTTAGCCTTAATGGAGTAGTTGTGCAGTCTTCAGAACATAAAGTAGAGATCTTTAAGGCCTGTCCTCATTCTCCATGAGTGTGGGCACATTGCATAGCAGGTTGCATTTTTATTTTTTCTCTAAAAAGGGATAATGAGATGACACTAAGCATAATCATCATTCTGGTGTCTCATAAACAACATAAACAGTTGGTGCTAAATACTTCTTGTGGATGGGGTGGTATTTCAAGACATAGTTTTCCATTGAAAAATATCTTTATTTAGGGAAAAAATTAAATTTTTGGCTCTTTTAAATATATCAGGTAAATAAGGAGAGTGACAACAATACTCCTGCCTTATATTTTTATGCATTTTACACTCTCCAGAGTGTTGTAAACTATACAGATAGATCATCCTAGAAATTAAGTAACATGATGATTACCATTCCCATTCTTTTGAGGCACAGTGAAGTTAGATATAAAACATTCCCTCCCTTTCACCTACTGAACACTCTACAGCCTGCACTGCTCCTCCAAACACTGGGTGCTCTTTAAACATCTGATATTTCCATTGGATTTCAAGCTCCAGGAAGACAGGGTGTGCTTCTTTTTTCTTTGACTGCATCCCCAGTTTCCTGCATAGTGCCTGACTTATTTAGATATTTAACAACCAATGTGTTCAACCAGTAAGTAGCAGGTGAGACCACCAACATGGTTTTGATGAAAACAGCTCACAAAGCATAATCCAGAGCTTTATGCTCAGGCTGGGACTATTAACTTAATAATAAATATAAATAAGCTTGAAACCTTCTTTATATATATTAAATGAGGTAAACATTTTTTATCCTAGCATTTTTCTTCAACCCTTTCTTCTTTTCCTGGTGAACTCCTATTCATCCCTCAAATCCCAGATGGGTTGCCATCTCTGCAATGTTTTCTCTCTTCCAGACAGTTTTTTCCTCTCTATCTGCATTCCCACAGCACTTTCCACTCACTTTCTCATTGCTTTGTTGCACTGTATTGTTATTTCTTGGTAAGTCAGCCTTCCCCACCATATTAAAAGATGCTGCAGGACAGAACACTGCATCTACCCTGTTCCATAACATGCTGTGTGCATTAGCAGGAAGGGCTTTGAAGCATCAAAGTCTACCTGAATGGGCATAAATTCTAATTCACAGGATGGGCCCAGGTTAAGCTTGCATGGCTTTGTTATTAACATGTGGCATTGTCCATCATGGTGCCAAGTCCTATTTCACTATTTTATGCCAAGTGGATATGTTTAATGTTGGTGCCCCTCAAGTTCCTTCTTTTCCTCAATCCTGTTGCCTGTATGTAAGTTAAGTTTTAAAAGTAAGATTTTTAGTATTTGCTTTAAAAAGTATTATAAACTTATACTAATAGCTATGGTTTTGGGTCATGTGTTGTGCTAAGTGATTTATATATATTTTCATATTTAGTCCTCATAATAAGCTTAAAAAGTGGATCTTATTTACCCCAAGGCAGATATTGAAGTCTTCACCTTGAACTAAATGACTAATATCCCACCAACCATTTCAGCTAATGGTACTTAAAAAACGGTCCATTAGTATTTCCTCTGCTTCCCACCCGGCCTCTGGTTCACAAGTTTTTAAAAATCTAAAAAAAAAAAAATCTAATATCTGTATTGTAAAAAGTGAAAATAAGAGTAGTTTAAAAAATAAGCCCAGCTTCAAACCATCAGTCCTACCAATAGGGGCCCTAGATCATATTTCTGCTATATTACTGCTTAATTAAAAAAAATACAGTGGATAACCCATTCTGGCTGTGGTAAAATTGGAGAAACAAGTGGGTAGAATCCACATTCCTCCTTAATTGGATCTGGGGCCTGATCAACAGCGATGCTCAGAGCTCCCAAGGCACTGCCTCCAGAGTTAACCATCTGCTCAGTGTCCCCAAATAATAGAACAGCCAACCAGCCCATCATGGCGGCACCAGGCCTCCAGCCCAGGGATGCACATGCTGAAGTTCGGCTGAAACATCTGTATGTGTTAGAATTTAGTAGAGTGAAAGTGATCTAAGCAACTAAATGAATGAACATGAATCCAGGACTTTGGATTCCAAATATCACATCTTCATTAAAATGTTCCTTTCTTCGAAATCATGACATATTATTTAAAAAAAGAATTGCTAATCTGTTATGGTGCTTTACTATAGTGGATATGAACATGGGTTAATAAGGCAGTCACTAGCCATTATTCAAAAGGAACACAGAGATTCTGTGGCTGTATGACTGATTGGTACTCCACTACCACTGCCCAAAGTCAAAACATAAGACCATATGGAAATGGCTTTTTGTTTCATCCTTTATCTCTGGCAGGTGGGTTCACCCACATCTGAGAAGCCTTGAGGTTGATTCACTGTTGCACAGAGTTGTCCCATTAAGCAGTGATTCTCAATCCTTTTTTGCATATTGAAATATAATAGAGATTAGAGATCAGTATAAATAATATATATTTTTAAGATTTTATTTATTTATGTGACAGAGAGACAGCCAGCGAGAGAGGGAACACAGCAGGGGAGTGGGAGAGGAAGAAGCAGGCTCCCAGCGGAGGAGCCCGATATGGGACTCGATCCTGAAACGCCGGGATCACGCCCTGAGCCGAAAGCAGACGCTTAAAGACTGCGCTACCCAGGAGCCCCTAAATAATATTTTTTAATTGATTCTGATATGCAGCCAAGGCTGAGACTTACTTCACTTTCAGGAACTGAATGCCAACAAAAAGAGACACGTTTATTTATTTCAGTTTATCACCTCTTTTCTCTCATCATTTTTCTCTTTTATTTGGGTAATAGCCATTTGTATTCCAAAAGCCACAATCACCACCAGCAACATCACGTATATTAGGCACATGAGTTGCAACCCAGGTTTTAATACATATTTCAAGGGCTAATAACTCTTCAAGATTGGTATTATGTTATCTACTTTATACTGAAGGTATTTAAACTCTGAGTTGTTAGGTAATAATCTCACAGCTAATGTGCAATGGAGTGGGGACTTCAAAGCCTGAGGCCCACTAGGCACCTTCCTTACCAATTGTGGGTTCCTTTAAGTTGGAGACCTGACTGAGCAGTTGCTGGATTTCCCTTAGTCCTCCTCACCTGCTGAAAACCGCTTACTAATTGAAGGTGCTCTTCTCTTATCCATTCACCAGAGCAGGATGCACTGTTCCTCTAGACAGCTTTTACTTCAGTCCTGCAGACCCCTCTGCTTCCATTCGGAACCATCCCGTCTCCCATCTCCCTCAATCGGCCATGATGCTCTCCACCTTATTTCAAGAGTTGTCCCTTTGTTACCAGCCCCACACCTTTGTCTTCTGCATCTTTCGCTCTTGTACCTACCTTGTATATATGCCAATGACCCAAAAGTTTTGTCATGACTAGGCATCAGTGATTTTGTCTCCTTGGAGAAGCCAGGAAGAGCAACAGACATCAGAGTCAGGAAGTGCCTGTTCAAGCCCCTGTTCTATTTACTAGCTGAGTGTCCTTGTGATATTATTTCATTTCTCTGAGCTCTTGTTGGTAAAATGGATCATACTGTCTGCTTTTCTGGAGATGAATTGTATGTTTTCTAGTACATGACCTGATTTATAGTACTCTCTACATAGTATTTATTTACTTAATTATCTCCTTCCTACCTCTTACCTTCCTGTCTGAGTAGTCACAGTTAACAACCACAACAAATGTTGCTGAGGTGTCACGAAGCCACTAATACTTGCCTAGTTTACTTATTTACTTAGAGGATCTTTGAATTTAGTATAAATATACAATGTATGAAGACCTAGGCTTTATGTATCTGTCCAGTAGAGGCCTATTTCTGTCCTGAGGTAGGTGGATAGAATTGTGGAATTCTGGGAGGTTAAGGCAACTGGTGAGATTTGATTTTGCGTTAAAAATGATTTGGGGGGGCACCTGGATGGTTCAGTCAGTAAAGTGTCTGCCTTTGGTTCAGGTCATGATCCCAGGGTCATGAGATCAAGCCCCTCATCAGGCTCCTTGCTTAGCAGGGAGTCTGCTTCTCCCTCTCCCTCTGTCCTTCCCCCATAGTTCGTGTTCCCCTCTCTCGCGCGCGCGCGTGCGCGCAAGTAAGTAAATAAAAACTTAAAAATTTTTTTTGGATCATTGGTTGAGAAATACTACTTGTGTGCCTGTACTCTTCAATATTGCAGCCGCCACCACCTCCTCCTCCTCTTCCTTCTTCTTGTTTTCTTCTTCTTCTTTCTTTTTTTTTAAAGTATCAATCAGCAAATAAACCAGATTCTCCTAAGAGATACCTCATTATTTTCTTTCCTTTTTCCATGTGACCATATTTCTGGCTGTGCTTACTGGGAGGCTTTCTGTAATTGGGTTCAAGGAGCTCGGTAAACATACTGTCCCCATGCACACACAAACCTAATCTCTAAGTAACCAGTGTGGCTTTTAGATGACTGTATGGTAGGGAGACTTACTGATACTGAAGAAATTAAATTCCCCAGGATTATTTTTCTATACTTCATTCCCTGGAGAGCAGAAGCAAACTACTCACATGTTGGTCAAATTTAGCTTGTCATCTTCAGCTCTAAGAAGCACATGTACCAGCAATACCAAATACATAAAAATAAGACTCTTCTCTGTAGGAGATTGCTTTAATGAGGGCTTCTTCCTTGGGGAGATGCTGCAACACCAGGGTCCAGAGTTCAGCTCTGCTTCCTAAGGGGTGATCTTAATGGAGAGACTGAGCAAAGGACTGGAGTCCAGACTCATCCTTAAACTGGAAAAATTTTACATCATTGCATCATAAGGGGGTGGGAGAGATGATGTTATAAAACATGTGAAGTCAGCTGAAAGCCAGAGAGATCATTTTTTAAAATTCTTTGCCCCAGAATTTCCTTAAAAATAAAAAGACAAATAGAGGAACAGATATCAGCATGCATTTATTGGATGTCCACTGTGTCCATGATAGAGGATAAAAAATGACAAGTAATTAGCTTTTCTAGGTCTCAGCTTGGTTGTAAAATGGAAACAATGGAAACAAAGGTCCACTTCAAAAAGTCTGTTGAAGATCTAATGAAATGATGGTCTTATAGTGGCTGGCACATTAATGCTCCATAAATGTAGGTTTCTTTCATGTTATTACTCTTGATGCTAACACAGTTGCAACAAGTTTTATCATATAGTTAATAAGCTTATAACCCTCCCTCCCCTCAGATTGATTGAAGCAGGGCGAGAAAGCTGGGGAAGTAAGTGGCAGATGAAACAGTGCTGTGATGAAGAAGGGAAAAGAAATACTACAACCCTCTGTAATATGTGGACATGTGTGCTCAAGATGTCACAGCAACTTTTGGATAATGTAAAGGGAAATAAACGCTATAGCCTGTGTAGACAACACTGTAATGTAATCCATTACAATAGTACATGTTTGTTATAATGAATTATCCTGGTTAGCAAATCCACCTTATTACTGATAAAATGATTACTACTATTATATGGACTGTGATAGCTTCTTTACACACATACGCATATATGCATGTGTGTGTGTGTGTGTGTGTGTGTACCAAGGACAGTTGCCCTAAGGTGATGGTAAAGATTTATGTGGGTGGGGGGCTTTGACATGTACAAATTTTATATCTGGCTCAAACTGTGTTTTTGAAAAATGATTCATGAATGAATAAATGAATAAGCACTTCAGTGGACCTAAGCATCCATTGAGTGGTCCTTTTGCCTTCATATTTTTGCATTTCCAAGTGTCCTGGTAAAGTTTATTTCCCTTTCCGCTTGAACTACTTCTCTTCCACCCATGAGGAACTCCCATATGGGTCTTATACCGGATGATGGCTAAGTTTCCAGCTCTTAGTGACTGTGCTATAATGATATTTTATGCAGTGCTATTTCTTTCTCCATATGCATGTGATGGAGAGACAACGTCTTCTATTTCTTAGGCTTTATGTCTGTTGTGGCTTCTGTCAAGTAAATCCTTCTGTGAGTCAGTAAAGTGGGGAACTTCCCTGTAAGCCTCAGAGGCTATTAGCAATGCTAATAAAATACCAGGAATATGGATTTTTAAGACTATTATCAAAAATGGAAGACGGTCAGAGGTACTAAAATGTCCAATCACTTACACAAATTTTTTCTCTTAGTTTATAAAATCTGAGAATATTTAATAATATGAAATAAAGTATCAACAATATATTAAATATAAAAAACAGATTAGGGGTGCCTGGGTGGCTCAATCAGTTGAGTGTCCAGCTCTTGGTTTTGGCTCAGGTCATGATCTCATGGTCATGGCATTGAGCCATGTGTTTGGCTCCACACTTAGTGCGGTGGGGTGGGGGTGTGCTTGGGCATTCTCTCCCTCCACCTTCTCTTACTTCCACACACATACATGCACACATGTGCTCTCTCTCAAATACATAAGTAAATCTTTAAAAATCAAATACATAAGTAAATCTTTAAAAATAAGATTAAAAACAGTAAGCATAGTATGATATTATTTTTGGAGAAAAAATTATATAGAAAAAAGTCTGGGAAGACAGTACCAAAATATTAGAAATTATTGTCTCTAAGAAAGGGATTGTGGAGTTGTAACTCTTCTCTTTGCCCATTTGAATTTTCTAAATTTCCACAGTGAGTGTGATAGTTATAATATTAGTAGTAATGATAGCCAACTTTTATTGAGTACTCACTATAGTGAACTAGCCATGGACTCTTCTCTGAGATCAAACCACATGGGTTTGGATCCTGTGTTTCTCTTTTATTAGCTGTGGTAATTGGTATCACATATGTATTGTCTCACAACATTTCTATGGGGTAGATGCTACTATAAAGCCCAATTTTATACGTAAGAAAGCTAAAGCTTATGGAGTTTAACACAATTACACATGTGCACATAAAATGTGCATACATTAAAACGCTAGAATAAAAGTGAAAGAAAATTATCCTTATAAAGTATGTTCAGATTCAATCATGTTAATTATATTGAACCTCACAAATGGATTTTTTAAATCAAGTTCACAAAAAGTTTTAAAAGATATATATATATAAATATATATATGTATACGTAGTATAGATACATGGTGGGGGGGATATGCTTGTTTTCCTTTGGATTGCGTTTGGCACTTGAGAGGTGTGAGGAAGAATATTCAGTTCGAGGAATCTCAATTACACCTCCACTCAGCAAATTCATCAAGCTTATATTCTCCACCTTCCCTCATGCTATGGTTATCCATTTTCTTTCTCTTTTTCTTTTTTTTTGGACTTTTTAATAATATTTTTTATTATGTTATGTTAGTCACCATACAGTACATCCTTAGTTTTTGATGTAGTGTTCCATGATTCATTATTTGCGTGTAACACCCAGTGCTCCAAGCAATATGTGCCCTCCTTAATACCCATCACTGGCCTTACAGTCATCCATTTTCTGCATCTGTCCAACCAAGAAGAGCTGCATAGCCACAGGCTTGCTTCAGTGTGGGAAGACTGGTTGTCTTCCCAGACTTGGCTCTGGTGAGCTGTGCTGGTCATTTAATGTGGTTGCTGACTCGGGGCTTAGCCTTAGAGATGATGATCCACCAGAGGGAGGGAGCTCAGGAGAACCAATAAAATGGGTCAAAAATCAGAAGCTAGGAGAGGAAGTTGACCAGCGTGACTATCATGGGGCTCAGTAGTGTTGGTAAGAGGAATCTGTGAGACCGAACTGTCAGGGGATGCAAGGGAGCAGATTTTATGAGTCCTGGTCACTTCCTGGGTAGGCACTGTTTTGTGGCATGACAAGCAGTCATGGGGTTAAGTGAAGGTTGAAAATGACTAGGAGAAACTGAAAGGAATCAGGCACAAAAGACACTGGATTTATTGTAAAAGATTGGGGAACAGGGAGGATGGAGCTCAAGAAGTCAAACAGTTATTCATCAGGAGGATGTAACAGCTGTTCTCCAGTTGCTGTCACATTTAATTAGAGAAATCACCTTCTTTAATTTTATTTTCTAACATCTCCCCATTCATTGTGTTGTGCAGTGTTGAATTATCAGGTAGGCAAACTAAGGGTGTGCTTAGAGAACTAGCAAAGTATGGGCACCAGAAAGTGAAGAAAGGCCCTTTGGTAAACTGACCCAAAATTTTGCAATTAGAAAGATCTAGAAATAAGCTATGTCAATTGCAGCATATATATGAGTCACATTAATTAAAAGAGTAAAACATATCTTTAATTACATTGGTAAGGTTAGTAATATTTTCAGATCTTGGGGTTATTAAATGTCTTAATCCAGCCTTGTCATTGCAGTAGGCTTTTTCATAGTCACCATCATCTCCTTCATCATCATCATCATCATCATCACCATCATCAATCACTGTTCCCACAAAGACCCCTACATTTTGATCCCTTGCAATGTACTGGAAGGGCATGATGCTAGGTGCATTGTAAGCATTACCTAATTTACTCCTCATAACAATTTAAGAGGTAAGCATCACCTTCATATCCCAGATGGGATGACTGAAGCTGAGGGAGGGTAAGTGACTTGTCCGAGGTCCCACAGCTGATCTATGATGGAGCTGAGATTCAAATCCATTCCTCCCTCCTCTGGTACTTTTAAGTGAGTCAAAGGTCATTTCAGCAATAGAGGGAAGGGAGTTAGAAATAATATACAAAGTCCAGGTTGAAAGGGTTTGAAATAGTTGGAAAACCTAAACCTTCAGGATATCTATACTACTTTAGAAAGGTCATCTCAGCTCAGATGTTGGGTCCAGAATTCCTGAGATCTTTCAGTAATGCCATGCTTTAATTCAGCAAATATTTCAGAAGTTCCCAGATGGCACATAGCCTTATTATCAAAATAAGAGATTCTTTTTTTTTTTAATTTTTGTGGGGCTTTTTGTTTTTGCTTTTTGTTTATTTTTTTAATAATTTTTATTTTGTTATATTAGTCACCATACAGTACATCCCCAGTTTTTGATGCAATATTCCATGATTCATTATTTGCGTATAACACCCTGTGCACCATGCAATATGTGCCCTCCTTAACACCCATCACCGGCCTAGCCCAATCCCCCACCCCTCTCCCCTCTGAAGCCCTCAGTTTGTTTTCCACAGTCCACAGTTTCTCATGGTTCATTCCCCCTTCTGTTTACTGCCCCCTTCATTCTTCCCTTCCTTCTCCTACCATTTTTTGTTTATTTTCTGTTTTGTTTTGTTTTTAGTTTATCCAAGTGGTACAGTGTTGCTGCCAGTTCAGTTGCCAACAATGGTATAAACTTTTTTTTATTATTTTTGAAGCCATGTGAAACTATTTTCCACCTTTTCCTCCCCCCCTCCCTCCTTTCCTTCTCTTTTTCTTTCCTTTTTTTTTTCCCTCTCTTTCTTGCTTGGTTTTTGCTTTACTCTTATTTTTTGTAGTAAAGTATTTTACTCAAAATATAAGACTGAGACTTGGTTCTGGCTAGCATCAATTTTAAGTAAGAAGGAAACATACATTTGAGGCTGTAAATTTTAGCTATTCGTGTTTTGGAATACATTTTTTTCATGTGGAGCTGTATACATTTCAGATTGTAAATTAATTTAATACATTCTGATTTTATTTGCCATGTTGATCAAGAGTAGAATGGATTTGACTTTAATATACATCAGCTTTCTCGGTTGAAATGTCATTTACTCAGAGTAGCTGTCCCTAAAGCCTGTCTTACATATTCTGATAGCTTCTAAAATCTACTTTTTCACTATTATCAAAGTTGTAATTAAATCATACATATCTAGTTATTTATTCGAGGTTTTTCTTATACACTGCTGTAAACTGAATATCAGGCACAGTGTTGGATTATAGTAGGCATGCCATGATATTTATTGAACGGATGAATAAAATTCTCCATCCCTAACTGTTTCTTATATTTGGTTCTTAATGTTGTGGACAAATAGATTGCAACTATTTTAATGGTTTGCTGCATTTGAGAACTGAAAATGTCAGCAGGTAACATTATGCTTGAAAGCTAATGGAAACCGAGAAAACTATGTCATGTGCCACTTTGTGGTAAATTAACACCCCTGTATCTGCTAGTGGGTAAGACAATTAAATCATGTGAAAGAACTAGCAGAATGCATCAGAGCACTCCCTCAGATGTCCATACTTGTGTGGTCACTAATGTAGATCAGAACTCAGGAGTTCTAGAATTTGTCTCTAGGAAAATATGTGTTTGTGTAAAAGCTGAAGGTTTCAGGATTTCAACAACAAAAGCTTTCCTCCATCCTGACTGTCAGATTCTAGGAGACTGAAATATAAGATTGGTATAATCTTAAGGAGGCTGTGAGGATAATTTTCAATTTAAATATTGATTTAGAGCAGAAGACTCTGGGAAACTGTTTAATATTCCAGTGTTGTGGGGACATGCCAGCCTGAAGGGCATGTGGAAGTACCCCATCTGTAGGCAGATCCTAGAGGTTGGTATCAAATACCTCTTGCCATATCTTCCTCCTTCATCCCCACCTGTAACCTACCCCATGCATGTTCACATATACAACTCAGGTCTATTTTTCTGAACCCCACCATTCTTTTTAAAAGTGTCACTGTATTTGTGCCAGTAACATCCTCAGGCGTTTTTAAGCTTTAAATGATTTACTTAAGATCTCATATGCTCAGATTCCCAGTATGTGTGATATTCCATGGATTAGAGATTTAAACAGGCTCATAGAACTCATTTTCAGAGAATTGAAATGTAAAGCTAAGCATTATGGACTTTAGTGTTAAGATAATGGTGGTATTGTTCTTATGGTCGTTTTCTTTGTTTAGAAACAGATCTGTTTGGTGAACCCGGCTCTTATGTGGGTTTCTTCATTCTCACTTAAAGAGCTCTGCTTTAAGAAAAAAAGTGTAATTAGTCTTTTACTTTCCTGTTACTTGATTGTACTGCCAAAGTTGTTAGGAACCAGAAGTGATGGTGTTAGATTACCTTTGAAAAGGGGCCAACTCCTTTCTGGTCCAGTAGAAAGATATAGCAGTGATCAGCAATGTCACAAAGAAGAAACTGTTGTCTGAATGCCAAGTCAGTCATGGACCAAACCCAATGGTTAACAAGGCCCTAGACCATAAGAGAGCATACTTTAGATAGAGCCTAATTTAAAGGAAAGCAGTTGTGTTTTCATTTGTTAGGGAACTATTTGGAACACAGATGCTTAACAGCACAATTTAACTTTAGAAACATTTTGGGCAATTTTTAAAAGACCTTTCCTTGAACAAGGTGTCAGAAGAGTACCAGTCCTTCCCATTTATCCTTGTAATATTCTTTATAAAGTAACAGGGGCTTTTCACGTGAACAACCAAAAGGCAGTGTATCAGGAAAGTCATGGAGATGTCTAAAAAGTGTTCAGGAATGCAAATGGTACATTTAAGTGGTGTTCATGAGTGCAAAACTCCTACCTAGCCATCCACATGGGCACTACTGGATCTTATCAAGAACCTACACTGCAGCTCTATAATAGGGACTTCCTGTTGGATGCTCCCTCCTAGAAAGATTTGTTTTACTGCCATTAATTCATTTTCCATCCTGAGTGGTCTGGTACTTTCTGTAGCTGAAAGGGAGCCTGCCCACCATTCCCTAGTAACCACATGTGGAGAAGGATATGAACATTCATATCAAGGTCCTCCTTAGGTCAACTAGTAATTTGTTCCAGGTGGAATGAGGTGCTGTTTCTGATATGCTGCTTGCCTAATTGAAAAGACCACCCAGGAGGTTGATTGCAAACAGGCAGTAAATTCTCCCATTGCCCTCCAGACAGGCTACACATTACCTGCTTAAAAGAAGGCAAGTAATATTGTTGCCTTTAATGGGGAATTGTAAAAATAAAGGAGAAATATCAGATAATTGATTTTTTACTTTTCTTTGCTAGCAGATGATTATTAAGAAAATTACATGTAAAGTGATGTACAATTCTTGCTACACAAATTACGCCAAAAGAACATATTCCAAGGATGAAATAAAAGACCCTTCTGCAGAAAAGATAATATTTTACTGTTAATGGCATGAAAATTAATTTGCACCAGGTGAATTCTCCCAAATGTATTTTTAGTGTCAGTGCCTGGGCTCCAAGCGGGTGTCTTAAGCCCAGCATCAATTCTGCAGAACCCAACCCATAAATAATTTGCTTGTTTTGTTGGCTTATGAGTAAAACCTAGAATAAAGATTTGGTTGGAAAGTCTCAGTGGGCATTTGGTACTTGGGTGTACAATACCACATTTCATTTAACCCAGCAGGTTTAGATGAATATTCACGGTCAGGTGGCAAAGAACTTGACCCTAATGTAGTTGACAACTCATTTCTGCTTGGACTTCTTACCAACATGGGTTTTATATAATTAGAGTTTGAGTTGTTTTCCCAAAGCCTCCACAACTTAGAGTATAACATCAGAAGTATTTACATCAGCCAATGGAAGGTAAAAGACTCATATCACTTTTTTTCATTTTTTGTTTTGTTTTGTTTTTTAGGAAAAGCAACATGGTATAGTAGGAAGCATCAGGATTTAGAATCAGACTTATCTGAGTTAGAATCATGACTTTGCCATTTAATAACTGTGTGACCTTGAGCAATTACTTTTCTTTTTTTTTTTTTTTAAGATTTTATTTATTTATTCAACAGAGATAGAGACAGCCAATGAGAGAGGGAACACAGGCAGGGGGAGTGGGAGAGGGAAGCAGGCTCATAGCAGAGGAGCCTGATGTGGGGCTCGATCCCACAGCGCTGGGATCACGCCCTGAGCCGAAGGCAGATGCTCAACCGCTGTGCCACCCAGGCGCCCCATTACTTAACTTTCCTGCACCTCAACTTTTTTTCATCTAGATGCTTAACTGACTGAGCCACGCAGGCACCCTTATTTTTTTCGTCTAGAAATGGAAATAATAACATTTGCCTTTCAGGGCTGTTGAAAGAATTAGCTCTGATTCTGTACATTTCTTGGCACATTTATAGCATATGATCAATAAATGGTAGTTGCAGTTGCTATGATTAAAGCTGTTCTACAGCCAGAAGAAAGGGGGCTTGCATAAACTCAAACCTCTTTCTCATGGCTGCAAGAAACTGCAGATGCTCCTGGACTTATATGAGAAAATATAATTAAGACAAAAACTTTATTTTCAGTTCAGCCATTCAAGTTGAAGAAACCATTTTCTTCAGAGCTCTCAAAATCCTGATTAACTCTTTCCTAAGGATCATAAATAGGAACATAGAAGGCAAATGCAAATTTCATGCTAACGCTAAACTTAAAACCTTAAATTCTAGGTTTACTAAATGTTCCTCATCTTTTGCCCATATTTTGAATGTAAAGGGAGTGGCAAGATGTCTTGTATTCATCCCTAAAAAGGAAATGTGTTGTATGTGAAAACAAGATGGGATAGTGGAGAGATTTTGCACTGAATACTGAGCTTTGAATTCTGATTTTAACAATACTTCTTATGAGCTGTCTGACCCTAGACACATTATTTCACAGCAATGAACTTCAGGGTTCCCCCCACCCCCAGCCTGGATACCATATGGGGCTGTCTTGAAGATTAAGATAAATCAAGGATATTTTTTTCAAAAATCAAACTCCAACACAAAAAGGAGATGCAATTTTGCATAGGTTTTCATGCACAGCCTGCATTGTTGATTTTATTCCTGGTTCTGCTCCTTACTAATACTATGACCATGGGAAATTTATAAAACCTTTCTAAGTCAATTTCTATATCTTAAATTGTCATCTCAATGTTTACCATATAGGGTTGTTAGGATCAAGTAAAGTGTCTATGTTTGGGACCCATTGTACATACTCAATAGATGGTTGGCTTATTGTTGTTAGTGTTGATGTTATTTAGCACCTGGCCCAGAGGCAAAATGCCCTCCCCAAAAATAGGCATGGAGAAGTTTAGGCCCAATATGGAATCCTGACATTCAAGTAAAATCAATTGACCTTTATTGAGTGTCTGTATGTAGGCACTGCAGAATATTTAAATGTCAGTCTCTGGAACTTATAATTTGAGTGGGGAGGAGGGAGAGGAGGAGGAGGAGGAGGAAGGTGAAAGATAAAGCTTATTCTGCATTATGTGCCAGGCACTGTACTATGTACTTTATAGAAATTAGCTCACACTATTCTCACATCAATCGTATGAGATAGGAACTACTACCAACCTTTACATGAGAGACTAAGACACAGAGCGGTTAAGGAACTTGCCCAGTTCCAAAACTAGTAATGGTTGGAGTTGAGATATGTACTCACAAGTCTGGCTCTAGAGCTCATGCCTCATCTATTATGAATGAGAGAAAAAAGGTGCATAAATGCTGTACAAAGCTTTGCCACATTATGCAATAATATAGGAAAACATTTTCCAAATTAGGGAGGAATTCCATCAGACTTCAAATATTTTGCTGCTATGAAATGTGCTCAGCTCCCAGATGGGCACTCTTAGGGAAAGGAAGAAGGTGCTTGTCCCAGCCTTTGAATAGATTGTGGAAATGGATGGATATAACAGTCTGCCATTAGACGCGGTGCTTCTAACCACTCACTATTTGGCAGACTCTTATTGAAAGAATGTATAATTGAGATAATAAGCCAAAAAAATTGACCATACCATATTCTAGATGCCTTGCTATGTGTTAAAAATTAGATTAAATCTACGTGTTTACAATAATAATATATTAAACCTATTTCTACATTCAGTTGGGAGATATTGTAATTAAACCTAAAGATGTTGACAGGGCATAAGCTATACTTTTTGTTGACACCAGGTATGGTCTCATGGACTCTTTGGTCCACCCCTTAATTTTACAAATGGGGTTATTATATAGTAACGTGTCTAAGATGAGAAAGCTAGTTAGTGGCAGAACTGGAACTAGAACACGTTTCCTAAACCCAAGTCCCATATTTTCCAAGTTTAATTCAGCAACTATTTATAGAACAATAATAATTACATTATGAGCCAATAGCAAGGAGGGTGAGTTGACAAATAAAAGATCATCTTTGCTCTTGAAAAGCTTATAATCTACTAAGAAGACAAATATGCCCACATATAATTATAAAATTCACCATAATGGGACAAGTTCAATAGCAGGGGAGATCCCACATCTTTTCTCTGCATGTCTTCCTTTCATTACTCAGCACACCTATTTATTCAGGGTCTTTCTGCTCTGCTAAATTGCTACACTGTCTACAGCTCAGTACTTAATCTCTAGCATATTTCCTAGTACAGAATAGGCACTCAGTAAATATTTATTGAATGAAATGAAAAAAAATACAAAAGCAAAATAATACAGAATCACAGAGGAAGAGATGATTAATTAAATGTGAATTTGAGATATACAGGCCAAAGCAAAGCCAATTAGGTAAAACTTTGCTAAAATGTCAAGTCTCCAAGAAGAGGAGATCATTCAGCTGGAAGAGGGCCTGTCATTTCTGTTAATCCATACCCCCGCCTTTAGGCCAGTCCACAGATGAATTACCTCTGACAAGTCAGAATCTGGCTTATTTTTAACTCAGGTTTTTTAAACCTTTTGATAAATTTAGAAAATATGTATTACAAATCACTTATCAGAAAAATGAGAGCATGTATAACTTAGACAAAGAAAGACAGATTCCAGCTCATGGTTCTCTCTCAAATTCTGGGTGTGATAACTCCAAAAATCAGGTAGTCTGCTTCAAGGGGAACTCAGTGGTGTGCGCCAGACTGTCCACAGTCAGAGGAAGATCCATTTATGTTTATTCCAGTTTGATTCTCTGCATAGCATTACTCAACTTGGTTCTGTTTTATTTTTCTTGAGAGATTTCTTTCCTCAGTTGTGACTGTTGGCTCCCTCCTTTTCTTTCTTCTTTGTGTTCTCCCTTTTTAACTTCCTTCCTTGTTTGCTTCCTTCCCTTTTTATTCTTCCCGTTCCTCCCTCTCTCTTTTCTTCAGTTATGAGTCACTACCATAATGTTATTTTTGCACATTTCATTAATCATGCACTTCCTTCCTCATGGAACTCAGCAGAAGTGATGATATGTGTCTTTGCCTGGCTCAAGGACCCCACACTGTCCCACACTACCTTGCATGCTCCTAGAAACCATAAAAGAGTCAGTAGAGCATCTAGCATTGTAAGAGTGGGAGAGACCAGCACTTGGAAACAACACGTTAGGTCCCCAAGAATCTGATCAAGCACCAAGAGACCTCCCCCTAATTTAAATCAATAGACTTTAAATATTTAAATTAACTTTCAAGTTTATTAAGGCTTGAACACAGATATATTGATGCCTTCCATGCACTAAGTTCAGTGGTTAGTGCTATAGTTTCTGTATTAAGAACTAAAGGAGTTAATAGACAAAAGTATAAAAATTAGCTATAACTAAAAACTATGTTAATGAATGAACAATACAAAAAAATGTGATTTGTGTTATCACTGACTGTGGGGAAGAAGTAAAAGTATAGGGTACTTGTGTATAGTTGAAGTTAAATTGTTATCAGTGTATCCACTTAAAGCAGGTTATTGCAATTACAAGATGTTTTATGTAAGCCCCAAAATAACCACAGAGAAAATACCTATAGAAGATACACAAAAGAAATGAGAAAGGAATCAAAGTGTGTCACTACCAAAAGAAAAATAAAAGTTAATGAAACACAGAACAAGACAAGGGAAGAGGTTCAAAAAAGCTACAACAAGACAGAAAACAATGAACAAAATAACAATAGTAAGCCTTTCCCTCAATAATTACTTTAAAAGTAAATGAGTTAAACTCTACAATCAAAAGACATAGAGGGATTTAATGGATTAAAAAAAAAACAATGCTAAACTGTATGCTGTGTAAAAGAGACTCATTTCAGATTTAAGGACACACATAGGCTAAAAGTGAAAGGATGAAAAAAGATATTCCATGCAAATGGTAACCAATAGGAGAAGGGGTGGCCTTACTTAGACAACATATACTAAGTCAAAAACTGTCAAGAGAGACAAAGAAATATGTTACATAATGATAAAAGGGTCACCTCATCAGGAAGACACAGCAGCCATAAATATATATGCACCGCAAATCAGAGCACCCAAGTATATGAAACAAACGTTTGCACAAATGAAGGGAGAAACAGACAGCAGCACAGTGATAGTAGGCGATTTAAGTACCACACATTCAATAATGGATAGAACATCCAGGCAGAATATCATTGAGGAAACAGAGGACTTGAACAGCATCATAGACCAAAGGGACCTAATCCAACATACAACTCCATCCAATAGCAAGAGAATACACATTTTCCTCAAGTACATAAAGAACATTCAACAATATAGATCACATGTTAGGTCACAAAGTAAGTCTTAACAAATTTTAAAAAGATTGAAATCATACCAAGTATATTTCCAAACTACAGCGGAATGAAACTAGAACTCAGTGGCAGGAGGAAAACTGGGAAATTCACAAATATTTGGAAATTAAACAATGCATTCTTGACCAATCAATGGATCAAAGAAGGAAGCAAATTGGAAATTTGAAAATATCTTAAGACTAAAATGAAGACATAACATACCAAAACTTATGGGATAGAGCAAAATCAGTTCTAAGCAGGAAGTTTATAGTGATAGATGCTTACATTTAAAAAAAATGGAAAAAACGAAAAAGTTTAAAATTAAAAAAATTAAAAAATGAAATTAAAAAATGCAACCTAACTTTACACCTCATAGAATTAGAAAAAGATCAAACTAAACCCAAAGTTAGCAGAAGGAAGGAAATGTTAAGATTAGAACAGAAATAAACACAATAGAAAGTTGAGAAAACAGTAGAAATCAATGAAACTAAGGACTGGCTTTTTATTTTTTTATAATAATATTTTTTTATTATATTATGTTAGTCACCATACAGTACATCCCTGGTTTTTGATGTAAAGTTCAATTGATTCATTAGTTGCGTATAATACCCAGTGCACCATGCAATACATGCCCTCCTTACTACCCATCACCAGCCTATCCCATTCCCCCCCCGCTGAAGCCCTCAGTTTGTTTCTCAGAGTCCATAGTCTCTCATGCTTCATTCCCCCTTCTGATTACCCCCCCTTTCTTTATCCCTAGGAAGATCGGTAGGGGAAGAAAAGGACTGGCTTTTTAAAACATAAACAAAATTGTTAAATCTTTAGTTATATTAACTAAGAAAGAAACAGGGATGACTCAAAATAAAAAAATGAAATAGATGTTTCAATTGATGCCACAGAATTTAAAAGTATAGGGACTACTGCGAATAATTATACACCAACAAACTGGATAACCTAGGCTTTACAAGTAAAATCGAACAAGCATGTGGAAACAAATCAAGGCCAGTCTATCTCAAATTCTTCCAAAAATTTGAAGAGGATAAAATACCTTCAGACTGATCTTATAAAGCCAGCATTACTCTTATATCAAAGCCAGGAAAAGATACCACAAGAAAAGAAAATTTTAGGCCAATATGCCTGATAAGTAGAAGCAGAAATCCTCCGTAAAGTACCAGCCACCTGAGTTCAGCAGCACATTGAAAGGATCACACCCCATGATCAAATAGAACTTATCCCTGGGAGGCAGAGGTAGTTGAACACACAAAACACAGTGAATATGATGTACCACATTGACAGAACAAAGGATAAAAATCACATGATTATCTCGATAGATGCAGAAAAAGCACTGACAAATTTCAGCACTCTTTCATGCGAAAAACATTCAACAAACTAGGAATAGAAGGAAACTGCCTCAACATAATAAAGGCTATATATGCAAAACTCCTTGCTAACATCATATCCAATGGGGGAAAGCTAAAAGCTTTTCCTCTAAGATCAGGAACAAGATAAGAACGTTCATTCCCAACATTTCTGCTCAGCGTATACTGGGAACCCTAACCAGAGCAAAAATGCAAGAGAAACAAATAAGAAATAAGCAAAATTGTCTCTGTCCACAGATAATATAATTTTATATATAGAAAATCCTGAAGATTACACACACACACACACACACACTGTTAGACCTAATAAATTCAGCAGTTACAAGATATAAAATCAAGATACAAAAATTAGTGTTTCTGTACAAAAATTAGTGTAACAGTTAACAATTTGAATAGGAAGTTAAGAAAACAATGTCATTTACAATAGCATCAAAAGGAATAAAATAGGAATAAACTTAACCAAGGGATTGAAAGATTTGTACAATGAAAACTAAAAAACATTATTGAAAGAAATTGAAAAAGACACAACTATGTTTATAGATTGGAAGACAACATTTTTTATTAGTTAAGATTTTATTTTAATTCCAATAGAGTCAACATACAGTGTTATATTAGTTTCAGGTGTGCAATAGAGTGATTCACAAATTCCACACATCACCCAGTGCTCATCACAACCGGGTACACTCCTTAGTCCCCATCACCTATATCACCCATCCCCACCAACACCTTCCCTGTGGTAACCATCAGTTTGTTCTCTGTAGTTGAGTCTGTTTCTTGCTTTGTTTCTCTTTCTCCCTTTTTTCCTTTGCTCATTTATTTTGCTTCTTAAATTCCACATATAGTGAAATCATATGGTATTTGTCTTTCTCTGACTGACTTTTTTTGCTTAGCATTATACTCTCTAGCTCCATCCATATCATTGCAAATGGCAAGATTTCATTCTTTTTATGGCTGAATAATATCCCATTGTAGATAAATACCACATCTTCTTTATCCATTCATCTATCGATGGATACCTAGACCACTTCCATAACTTGGCTATTGTAAATATTGCTTCTGTAAACATAGGGGTGCATGTATCTCTTTGAATTACGGTGTTTGTATTTTTGTATTTTCAGGTTAAATATTCAGTAGTGTGATTACTGGATCATAGAGTATTTCTATTTTTAACTTTTTGAGGAACCTACATACTGCTTCATAGTGTGGCTGCACCAGTTTGCATTCCTACCAACAGTGCAAGACGGTTCCCCTTTCTCCACATCCTTGCCAACATCTGTTGTTTCTTGTGTTTTGGGGTTTAGCCATTCTGACAGGTATGAGGTGATATATCATTGTGGTTTTGATTTGCATTTCCCTGGTGATGAGTGATATTGAGCATTTTTTCATGTGTCTGTTGTCCATCTGGATGTCTTCTTTGGGGAAATGTCTGTTCATGTCTTCTGCCCATTTTTAATTGGATTACTTGTTTTTGTGTGTGTTGAGTTTTAGCAGTTCTTTTTATATTTTGGATACTAACCCTTTATTGGATATGTCATTTGAAAGTATCTTCTCCCATTCATTATGGTGACTTCTGGTTTCGTTGATTGTTTCCTTTGCTGTGCAGAAACTTTTTATTTCGATGTAGTCCCAATAGTTTATTTTTGCTTTTATTTCCCTTGCCTCCAGAGACATATCTATAAAAAATGTTGCTATGGCCAATGTCAGAGAAATTACTGCCTCTGTTGGAAGACTTGCATTTTTAAAATATCCATACTACTCAAAGTGATCTATTCAATGTAATCTCTGTAAATATATTTATGGAAATAGAAAAAAAAATCCTAAAATTTGTATGGAAATGCAAAAACCCTGAATAGCCAAAACAGTCTCAAGAAAGAAGAACAAAGCTCATACCTGTTAATATGACCATTATCAAACCAAACAAATGAACAAAAACCAGAAAAAAAGTGTTGGTGAGGATGTGGAGAAATTGGAATCCTTGTGCACTGTTGGTGAGAATGTAAAATGGCTCAGCTACCTTGGAAAACAGTATTGAGGTTTCTCAAAAAGTTAAAAATAAAACTACCATATATTACCATATATGGTATACAATGATTTTGAACCACCCCATTTCTGGGTATTTATCCAAAAAAAATTAAATTAGGATCTCAAAGAGATATTTACACTCCTATGTTTATTGAAGCATTTTTCACAATAGCAAATGGTGGAAACAACCCAAATGTCCATCGACAGATGGGTAAACAAATTGTGGTATATACATACAATGGAATATTATTCAGCCGTAAAAGGAGATCCTACCATATGTGAGAACACGAGTAAATCTTGAGGACATTATGCACAATGAAATATGCTAGTCACGAAGGATAAATACTGCATGCTTGCATATCATATGAGGTATCTAAAGTAGTGAAATTCATAGATGCACAAAGCAGAATGGTTGTTGCCAGGGGCTTGGGAGGTGGTGGGGGGGCGCTGTTTAGTGAACACAGAATTTTAATCATGCAAAATGAAAAAGTTCTAGAGTTGTGCCATACAGCATTGTGCTTAGAGTTAACAATACTGTGCTATATACTTAAACATTTTTTAAGAGGGTAAATCTCATATTGTGTATTTTTACCGCAAATTAAAAAAAAAAGGAACTAAAAAGGATACTTGTTAATGAGTAATAATGCTTGAGTTTTTTTAAACCTTCTAACTTGATTAGTAGGAGGAAGAAAGACGTTGTCTTGACTTTCTGCTCTCTAACACACACTTTTACCGTCTTGTGAACTCATTCTACCTTTTGGATTATATCATTTTAAGAGGATCATGACATTAGCAACTGTAGTTTGGGATCGGCTCCCTGCTTTACCACTGGCTGGCTTTTGACTTGGGGAACCCCCTCCCCCTTTTGCACTATCTATCTATAAAGGGAGAACAATTTGAAAACACTTGAGAGAAAAGCCCAGCTGTCAGGAAGTACAGCTTTTATGAATGAATATCTTGCTAAAATAAACAAAAGCTGTTTCGATTTCTTCGCATTAGAAGACCAGAAGCAAATTTCTTCAAAAAAATTAGTTAATACACTTAGGCTTCTCAGCCACAGTGAATGCTTCACTTAAACGCTGACCTTAAAAGCACATTGTTGTTTTTTTGTTTTGTTTTGTTTTGTGTTGTGTTGTTATTAGGTTCAAATGCTTATTTATTCATTTACACCAGGAGGTAGAACACAGACCCAAATGCTAATGTTGGTATGACTCCTGAAAGACAAGTTTATCTTCTTTCTTGTTTGATTTGTTTTAATAAATACTAACATTTACTTTATGCTTGGTTTGGAGGATGCAGATTCACAAAAGAGAGCCCTCTCCCTTCCCTAATGGGCATTACCTACACTCGGTTTGGGGGATAGGACACAAAACAAATAATAGGGTAATTATGGCTTTTAATACAAGTGTTGTTAGTGTTGTAACAAAGAAGCACAAGTGCTAAATGAGTATTCAGTGAGAGGATGATAGGCTGTGCTCTGGAAAGGAGGGACAGTGTCCTGGGAACGCTCTCTTGTAAACGTGACATTTGAGTTGAGCCCTGGAAGGCGGGGAAGATTCCAGAGTTTCTAAACAGAAGAGGCTTCAGGATGGCAAATTGGCAGGGAGGAAGGTCTGGGAGAGTTGTTTTGGGGTTGTGCCGCAGCATAAGCCCACTTTTGCTCTTAGATTGTACTGTATGTTTCCTTGGGGTGGCTTTTGGGAGGCTGTGTCTCCATGCGAGCCAGGGAAGGGTAATCAGGATGAATTGCGTGGAACTGCGGAGAGGGGAAGAGAGCATGCGCAGTGGCCACGCGGTGGGACTAAGCGCAGGTAGTCGAGGCTTGTGCTGTTGGAGAGCAGGACTGACCGGGGCGTGAGCACGGATGAGACTGGTGAAAGCCATAGAGGCCAGGTCACGCAGGACATGATTAAGGACCATGGAAGCCGCTTTAAAGATTGTTCTTTCTGTGGGGATAAAGATCCCCGGAGAATGGGACTTTATCGACAGCTGTCAAGCAGGGTAGGACTGGATCATTTTCACATTTTAGAAGAAGTCCCTCTTGCCACTGTGTGAGGATGAATAGGAGTAAGGGTGGGTGCCAGAGTCCAGTTAAGAAGCTGTTTCACCGGTTTTACAGAGAAATGATGCCAGCTTAGATGGGGTGGTCATCACGGTGATTGAGAGAAATAGACGAACATGAAAGATACTTGCACAACAAGTATACAAACACTGTAGAGAGCAACCGAATAGTCCAGGGGGACTTGGAAAGCTTCACAGAAGCAACATCGGGTTCATCTTGCAGGATAAGAACAAATTCCTGCAGTAGTGCAGTCCATCACTTAGATTCTGTTGCTCAAATATATAAATTATAAATGATTATTATCTTTTTTTTAGTATTCCTTTCAGATTCTTTAAGAAATGTCACATAACTTGTGTTCTTATTTCTCTAATAGTGTTACTGAATGTGTTAGAATATAATAAATCTGTGTTTCCTGAAAACCATTTTACAATTTAGCCTTATTGTTAATTCAGACCAATCCCCTCTTCATCAATATCTACCCAAGTCCGAGTACATTAATGAGAATGTACTTGGGGACATTTAAGAAATTGTTTTCCACTTTCTATTAAATCCTCAGTCCAGGTTAAATCCCTATGGCAATTTGGCATGTGTCTTTCCACCCTCTTAATTCTTGCTTGTGTCTGCCCTAGAAGAATTATAATTCAATTGATTTAAGGATTTTGAAAATAATTTTAAAGCCTAAAATACGTTAAATATTCTCAGTTCTCTTTTACTTCCAAAGGTGAATGTGCTCGGATCTAGAGATCGCCCAGGCGGAAGGCTATTAGATGTAGAAAAATATTAGTTGGCATTTATAACATCTCTAGTCTGCGGCCCCAAGAATGGACTGTGTACACTTTTCAAATCAAGAAAAATTGTTCACTATTACCTTATATTACTTTGTGATTATTTCACACATTACTTATAGCTGCTACGGGGCTTGTGCTGCCCAGTCCTTCTTTAGCAAGCACTCAGCTCTTCTTTCGTAATTAATATTTTCATTTACCCTGTGCACAGAATGCCTGAAGGAAATTTTTTTCTGGAAACAAAGTCTGCATAGTGCTTTAGTACAGAACAATTTATTTAGCAATTCATCTTTGCTATTTATTTTTTATTAAACAAATCAAGCCGGATATTAGTTTTAAGTTCTTGCTTTAAAACTAGGGGTTGTTCTGTGGAGTCAGTGTCAGGTCAAAGAGAGGTCAGTAAGATATAGCTCATCGAGGCATTACCCAGTGCACCATCTGCCCATGTTAAATCACAGTGATAAGTAGGATATGTACTTGTGCACCACTAATTTCTTCTTTGGCCAGAATTTCATGTCATCTCATGGTCATTACAATTGTCCAATTACAGTTGATCAAATTGAATTATCTTTAATTAGTTGGTCTGTCTCATAGTACAGTGGGCTAGTTGGACGTATTTATCTGTGTAAGTGGGCTGTCATCAGACTCAGAAAGCCAAATGTCATGTTTGAAAAGAAAAAAAAAATCGGGGCAAAGGGGAAGGCAGGAGGCTGGATATATTTTACCTATGTTAAAGTAAAATAATTTCCATACAGTCTTATAATACGTTTCATGAAACTTTGCTATGGACTTTAGGATCTTTGGAGGAAAGTAACATTAGTTATGCAATATGTGATGTTTATCTGTATAGAAATGGCATACTGAAGTTAGTAAAACAAAAATTCTATTGTCCTTGTAATGGGAAGAGATAGCTCATTCCAAACAACCCATTCATAACACATTTAGGTCCCTATGAAGATTTATAATATCTCCGTGTAGTGCCTAGCCGGGACATTTTCTGTCTTGCTGCAAACCACACACACCATTACAAAATTTTAATGGATTCACACTGACTTACTCCTGTTCAGATTGATTCTTATATTTGAGAGGCAAATGGGTGAGAACGGGGCATGCATTCCCTAAAGATGGCAATGGACCTTTGAGCAATGGTATCTGCCTGAAAAACTCGAGAAGCATCTATGGTTAGATAAGACTGGAGAGAGTCAAACTTATCACTTCTTGACATTCTCATTTGAGGGTGATAGTATTGCCATATCGCATCAAGTCCTGCCATATAGCCATGCATCATGGTGACACCAGACAAATATGAAGTTCTCTAGGGCTTTATTTGACCTAGAAGTTCTTTCAGGCATTATCCCTTGATCCTAGCATAAAAAATGAGGGAGTGGGGGAAAGAAAGAGGGAAGGGGGAAAGAGAAGAGAGGAGGAGAGAGGAGAGAGCAGAGAAGGAAAGAGATGTTGCTGATATCCTGCCCTTTTTCTCACTGAGCATCACATGATGATCTATTTGCCTCAATTTTACTGTTTTTAGGTATTGATCTTAACTCCTGAATTCTCTTTCAGGAGAAAAGACCATTAATGCCATTGTTATTTCTACCAAACAGTTCAAATCTTCATTTTTTTTTTTTTGGAAAATTTCTTAAACACCTCAAAAACAACACTAAAGCTAATCTTAAAGTAATAATTTAAGTTTCTGGGGCATTGCTGAACTAAATATTATTTTCAAAACATGTTAGTCAGTTCCTGCCTGTCTCTCTCCTTCTATATATCCACTCACCCAACCATTCATTTATTCATCCCAAAATATATATTTATTATAAGTCTACTATATGCTGGGCAGGCAGTGTGCTAGGTCCTTGGGGGGGGGGAGTGGTCAATAGCGAACCAGGCCTACCCTTTGAACTTACACATATAGGTCATTATTACTTAGCAAAGGTGTTTTGAATCCCTACATTGCCAGGCAAGTTACTTATAGCAACCCCTTGTGCAAAATTTGGGAAAGGACCCTTTTATGGAAATACACAGGAATAGTAGATGCTGCTTTTTCCTTTCAGGGTTTTTATATAAAACAATGATTCGTCCAGGGAGTTCTGGTGTTGAAATGTAGAATATGTTATAATCCTAGACTTTGAAATAAGAACCTTGCCAACTCAGTGGGAAATGAAGTCTACACTGCCCCAGCAGTGAGAAGGTGGATCTGATGGTCTATAGATAAAATCATTGTATCTTGGGACTATTTCATTTTTGTTTGGTGCTGCATAGATGGCAGCTTGTATCCCAATCAAACCAAAATTGTTCCCTCAGGGATATGTGATAAGGAGAGACATTTTGGCAACAAACATGGAAAGTTTCAAACATAATAAAAATTCTAAGTGCTCTAGTAATTAGCCTTTCTCTTTACTAAAAATACTATGTATGGCTTCTGCAATCATACTAAAATTTTAAAACAATCATGTCCTCCCTGGAAGGCAATTGCTTTAAATTGGATAGATTTCACTCATTTTCCAGTGAAAGAATTTGAAAATTCTGTCTGTGGAAACCAAAATACTGGATGGCAGAGTTGGATGTGTCTTTCACTTTAAAATGCAGACTCTCTCTGTGGTGAATGTATTTGTTGTGGTAAAGTATTTGAAAGGAAATCCTCAGAATAATTTGGGGTAAGGAAAAACACTATGTTAAAATAAGCCAACCCATCAGTTTTGAACTTTGGAAATTGCTTTATTTTGAATCAGAAAGAATTAATAATCATTCATAGCATAAAAAATGCATGTTTGGATTATAATATATAATCATGATCTAAAACAAATTAAACCTCCAAATTTTAAAGGACTGTAGTATAATGCTGTGATCTCGGTGATTTTTCTAAATGAATTAATGTTGTTTAGACTTAATATTGATGCTCTTACTCAGTTACCTCATGATTTGTTCTGTGTCTTGGCAAATATCTCTCTAGATAAGTGATTCCTGTAAATGTTGGAAATTTCTTTACAGGTTAACTTTCCCATCATTTTAAATTGCCCATCCCATATTGTTTCAGCCTAGAAGGGTCCTGCTAGTCTGATAAGAAGCTTTCTCTCCTGAGGTCTGTATTTTGTGGAGGGCTCATCTGGGAGAGGGAAACGCCAGAATGCCAAATTGCAAAGAGTATTCTTTACTGTGGGGCTCCATCCAAAAAGGGTTTGTAACACAGTGTACAGTCTTGTAGCCCAGCTGTGTGGAGCATTGATTGCTTCTGCCTAGAGCAGGGATACTGTCAAGTTGCTCTGTGAGTTGAGTCATCTATTGACAAAGAGCTACCAGCCCGCAGATAATGCTGTGCGGAGCTGCTCTCGCTGCTCCCACGATGCACTGCTTATAGCAGCTGTCAAAGATACTGAGGGATCCACGGGAGGAAAAAAAAAAAAAGACTTTTACAACTGCCTGGAAGAAAGGGGTGTGAGGGAGGAGACATTCCTGTGCAGAGCTGACCAAAGGAGAGAGTAGGCATCAGTGCAGTATGAATGCATACCTCACCAAGCAACACAGCTGCAGCCGGGGGTCCGATGGCATGGATGCCGGCAGGAGAGCACCCACACTGATCAGGGATGCCCACTGCGCTTGTGGCTGGCAGAGGAGCCCTCAGGGGCTTGGGTACAATTCTCAGACCATGCCCTCTTCAGGACTTGGGGGCCCAGCTTCAAACAGGACCAAGCTGGTCACTTTGTGGGACAGTGTGCGGAAAAGCCCCCACAAGACGGGCATCAAGGGCAAAGGGACTTGTGGGGAGCGTTGCGCCTGCCCACATGGTTGGTTCAGCTCAACACAGGTGAGCCTTTTCCTTATGACTTTCCCTTGAATATCGGAAGAAACTGAGAGCAAGTTGTGTGAGAGGGTAGCATGGTTTGGAAACTTTGCCGGGTCCTCCTTGCCGACTGGGCACGCCTATTCGGAGAATAGTGGGCCTGGAAAACCTGTCATTTTCACAGGTGTTTGTGGGCTCACACCTCTGGGTGGCCTGTGAGAATCCAAAGACGCTGTGCTCAGTTTCTTTCAGTGACTTTTCCCCAACTTCAACTTCTCTAGTCCTCAGATGATTTTACTATGCTGTATCATAGGCTTTTAGCAGCACTTTAACTTCTAATCATTGTTAACTTTTGTGTCCTGCCTAGCCTCATTTTTTTTTTTTATGGGAGAGAAAAAATAAACTTAGATATTTATGGTTAAAGGTTTCTTTAATCATAAAGGGGCATTTATTTCTTCAGGTATGGAAAGTAGTGATTTGAAGTATGCTATTCTAATTTTACTATTATAATACTGTATACCTTTTCAGTAACAGGGAAGAAATTTTGTTTTTACTAAATAATTCATTTTACAAAAAAAGGAATATTTGGGAGCAAACTAGAGGATGATTACACTCAGAATAAAATAATGAAACATTTTATTTATTCATAGGGAATCAATAAGGTTATTTATATTAAAAACTATAATTCTCTTTCTTCTATAATGTGTTTCTGAAGCAGATGTGCAGATTCCCTTAATTTAATTTCTAGCTTATTTTTGCCCCAAACTACTGGCATTTTATCAGAAATGAAATTGGCTCATTGTTCGCTGCCCCCATCCAGAAGAGGGAAGACAACTTCCTGTAAATCTTGTAAAATTTAAATAAAATGCACCTGTAATCACTGTCATAAATATTGAACAACAATAGCCCTTAAATATCCATTGAAAAAGAGAAAAGCTGTCTGCAGGAAAAAAAATCCTTTCTTGATTTTAATGTGATCTTAGCATAATTGAGAAGTGGCTATTGATTTTGAATGAAATGTTATGATCTGAGAGGTGGAGAAAACATTCTAATTTTAATATTAGTTTTTTTAAAAGTACTTCCAAGAATATCATATATTGCTAGATCTGTTGCATATATGTTACTTTTGATGCGTTAATATCATGCATCTCAGCATCTTGATTTAAATGAAGAATATGTTGTCTTTTTAGTATTAAACTGGTTCTGTTTGAAATGGAGTCTGATATTTGGAAACTTGGTTATTTTTTTAAAGTTAACATGAATTCCAAACTGAAAAAAAACAGTCTTGACAATTTTGATGTCTCTACATATTCTTTTGCAAATACATGCATTTAAATGTCTTTAAAGTATATCTCTGTGATGACTATGTTAGATTCTCAAGGCTCACACAGGCAAAGAAGACAAACACACATTTAGCTTATAGTTTTTGTACAGAGTAGAATAAGCAAACTTGTTTTATGGTCACAATTCTTTTTATCCAAGATGTAAAAAGATTTGCATTTCATAAATGATAATTTCTCAAACCAAAATCTCTAATAGTATATTAAAATAACCATGCTCTCAAATTTCTGTACATTTTTTGTCAAGGGAAACTTTTCCCTTCCTTGGTTTTTAACAAAGTCAGCCTCCTACTTGCCTTAAATTTATAGCCATTCAATGCTTTAAAGGATTGAAATAGACTCTCTTTACTGATAATTAAAGATCCAGTGACATATGAGAAGGCAATAAATTGAGACAGCCACCATCTCCCAGTCTTTTACACACACATTTCTATACATTTTCTCTCTCATTCACAGATACTTTATTGTTACCTAGGAAGAACAATGATCCTCAAATATTGGAGTTACCATACTATATCTTTTAAGGTCTTTAGTGTAGTGACAACTGGCCCTTTCATTCTTCTACCATCTCAGTCATGTGAAAGTGCTATACATAAATTTTAATATATGTATTTAAATATCCCTATAATACCTAAATACTTGCACATATTAACATATTTTCATATATTCATAAGTACATATATACATATACATGTAGGCATGCATATACATACATACATATACATAGAAATTAAAGTTCTATATTATTCTTTTCTCACCCAGAAAGTACTATCTTGTTCTTCCAAAGGATGTTTTATTCTCTCCATATAAAGTACATTTCTTTACTTCTTATAAAGTGTTCTAAAATGCTGATTTATGTATGTGTATTCATATATATATATGTATACATGTATATATATGTGTATTCATTTACATATGTATCTATAGAATATATCTAATATTTAAAATATACACATATGTGAAAGTACTGTATACCCATAGGTACTATCAAAAAAACAAGACCATATGTGTGTCTATGTGTAGGCATATGTGTCCATTAGAAGGCAAGTCTGTTTTGAGAATTTTGTGATACTATTCTTATGCCTTAAATTAACTAGAGATATCCTGTGAAATATTGTGAAATGAAGAATGGAGGTTAATGATACTAAACATTAGAATTCTGGATAAAGTTGATGGGAGGAGAGTGCGTGCTGTAGAGTAGCCTAGGGCCCCACATGTGCTACAGAGCATGCCTGAGGGCTGTTAGTGTCAGAGAGCTGGGATCCTGCCCTCAGAGATATTTGCTGTACTACGTGGAAATCAGCAGTGTGATTTCCGGCTGCTATAATAGAGGGCCATGGTAATGACTTGAGTTCCTCCCAAGGCTCTTTGCCAAACTCCTGTTATTTGGGGTGCTGTGTACTAACAGGACACTGTCATTATGTTGTTCCTCAACAAGACTAAAAAACAGCTTCTGTCCTCTCTCAAATAAGTTTTCATTCCATTTGGATCTGTAGAATTAATATAACCATAATAATAGGTAAGAAAATGGAAAATTATAGTGTCCAGAAGGAGTTCTAGAATGCACATCTAGGATAATAGTGTTGGCCTTTGGGGGAAAAAAAAGGATGTCCAACATTGCTTATGTGGCATTTCTCCCCAGTGCAGACTGACCTGGGGAGAAAGCATGAAACAGTGAAGATTCAAAGATTCATTCTTCATTTGTTTAGTCAACTATCATTTCCTGAGTGCTTACCATGTGCTGCTGTGTCAGGCCTGTGGATATAATTGTAAACAAAACATATACTAACCTTACCATTGTGGAGCTTACGGCCTGCAATGGTATATAATATTTAGTAAATATATCATTATATGTACAGAATTACATCATCATAAGTCACAAATTGGAAGGGAAACAAGTTCCATAGAGTTCTACAAAGTCTATAGTAGATATATATTCAGGATACAGAGGAACCGCAGAGGAGTAAGAAAGCAAGATATTTTTTATGTATATATTTATTTATTTAATTTTATTTTTATGAAAAGATACTGCATCTCTTTAAGCCTAGATTTTCTGTTTTATAAAATGAGCATAAAATTAGTACCTAACTCAGGATTGTAGTGAGGAATGATTAACACAATAAATATAAGGCACTTAGCACAGTGCTTACATGTAGTAGGAGTTCAGTAAATATTTGTAGGATGACTGAATAAGAAGCCTGCAATAAAAGTTGGCTATTATTCACCTATTCCTTAATTCCTTATATCTGATTGGCTAGGAAGAGAAAAATAAGTGAATCAGGGAAGACTTCCAGAGGTGGTGATCCTTGGGCTGAATTGAATTGAACCTAAAAGTAATGTGCCTGTGTTTATCAAGTGAGCAAAGAGAGATAAGCTTTCTGGGTAAAAATACAAAAACAGAAACACATATAACACCTGGGTTGCTGTGTGGAACTGTTCAGAGTTCTGTTTGCCCAGAATACTGGGCACTAGAGAGTGGGTTCATCAAGAGCTGGGGCTGGAGATCTGGGCAGGGCTTGGTCACAGAGTCTCGTGGGCTTTGATGAGGACTCCACTAAGCTGGCAGCATGAAGTCGGTCACTGCAGGGGCCCGGCGCCGGCTCTGCCACTCTCCATGTGGTAGGCTTTGTGATCAGTGAACCATTCTGGGCCTCAGTTTCTCCATTTCCAAGAAAAACCATCTTCCCTAAATGAACTCCTATATCTCTTCCAATACTAATATTCTGTGACTTTGTCAACTAACACTCATACATTAATAGGAAGTGCTTTGGAAGAAATTTATGCTTTAAGGCGAGACAACCCTAAATTTGAACTTACTAGCTCTGTGTGACCTCACTTCCTTAACCTCTTTAAGATTCATTTGTCTTCTCTGTAAAACTTAGGATGATAAAATGATATTATGGGAAAATTTAATAAGAATTGAAAATACTCTGTATAAAAGAGCCCAGCATGCTGCTTAGAACATGGGAAATGCTCAATAAGTGGTATTTATTATTATTGATGATATCCAAATTATGTTTTTTTAAACAGAAGAACTTACTGTCCATCGAATTAATTAATCAGTATTGCGGTCCTTTATTAGAATTTCTGCTTTGTTCACTGAATTTTTTGATGTCTTACTTATAATGATGAAGGTTAGGTTAGGCAACTGTTCAGAAACATTTGGCACAGTACCACATGATGACGGGATGACATTTTGCCCTTCAGGGTTCTCAGAGATTTACAACAATGCATGCACACACACACACACACAGACAAAATAAATACATAATAGAATTGTATTGATGAAGTCGCATTCCCATTATCTTATATTCAAAGGTAAGGTGATATTAGATTTTCTCAGCAACATCCTGCTAGAAGCATTTAGCTAAACTCTGTAAATCTTCCCTAACGGTCTCTTTGCAGCTCTTCCAGACACAGAAGTTTGCAGCAACTTGAGTGCAGAGAACCTTTTTTGTCCAAGAAGTAGGGTTGCCCTAGGCTGAAATCTCAGGCTCAGCTTATGTCCAGCCAGAAAGATCTGACAGCTTGTTTTAACTCTGCAACTGCTTCTACTCATTCCTTCTAGAAAGAGAGCCCCTTACCAAGGAAGAATAAGACTTTTTAGTCTCTGGAAACACCAGATGCCCCCAGGCAAAGGAAACAGAAAAGAATAAGAGATAATACCGAAGGAATTAAAGTTCTAGCCATTCCTTGAGCATACCTGAAGCTGCTTGGCCAGCTCTTCAATCACCCCCTCTTCTGGATGCTGACATGAGCAAAGCATTTTCTCTAGGGCTGGACAAGTAGAGACAAACTGAGGGTGGGAAAGGAAAGAGCAAATATGATAAGATTTATTGAATACTCATGATACCCACAATGCGTGCAGTATCATGCTATGACTTTATGTTGGTCATTTTTTGAATTCTCCCAACAACATTAAAATCCCCATTTTATAGGGATGCCTAGGTCATTCAGTAGTTTAAGTGTCTGCCTTCAGCTCAGGTCATCATCCCAAAGTCCTGGGATCGAGTCCCACATTGGGCTCCCTGCTCAGTCTGCTTCTCCCTCTGCCTGGGCCTCTCCCCCTGCTTGTGCATGTGTTCGCTCTCTCTCTCTCTCTCTGACAAATAAATAAACAAAAACTTTTTAAAAATTTTTTAAAAATCCCCATTTTGTAGATGTGAAAATTAAGGCTGAGTAACTTTCTCCTGATGGCACATCTGATAAGGGTAGATTTTGTTTCAAATGTAGGTGTCTATATGATCACTTACCCTTTCCACGAAATCTTACAGAATGACCTCTTTGAAGAACAATGGGGGATAGAACACCCCCAGAGACCTTTATAACTTTCTAATTTAACAGGAATTTTCCTTAAGGAATTGGAGTGTTTTACGTGTTTGGGAGAATGGGCACTCCTTAGCAGAATCCTAGAATTTCCCATTCTGCTTCATTTTCTGGTCTTAGGAACCCTGAGTTGGTTGGACCTCTAAAACCCTCTCCCCTCTCTCATTAAGTTTACAAATTGTGCTGATCTGAAGGAGTTGGAGTTGATTCTTACAGCACTGATATTTGCTCTAAGAAATATCTTAAAACCTGTGCTTGTTTGCAAATTAGATTCCATTTTGCAAAAATTTATAGTGAGAACCATGTATTTTAAACTTGATATACGTACGTAACAAAATCACATGTAGACATTATCTGTCTTATGTCCAAAAGCATTACCACACGGTGCTGAATGTTGTAAATGTCACATGTTAGCTACTTGCGTATTTATGACAAGAATCAAATATCTTTCTTTAATACTACCATCTCCATTGTCCATCCTCTTCCTTTTTGTGATATTGTTTGATTTGTTACAAATGCAGCCCCACCCGATTTTATTCTCCTCCATTCTCTAGTCTACTTTGTTCCCTTCTTTTAATTTCCCAAAGGCATATATACGTGTTATAATTATGTCGGAGGTGTATGGGAATTTAGAGGTTATCTAGTACATTTTTCAAAGAAGGAGAACATGAAGCCTAGAGAAGTTAAAAGATTTGCTCAGGGTCTTTCAGTTTGTGGCAGAATTGGTCCCTGCCTTTGAATGAAGAACTGAATTACTTTTCTACTGTATCAAGATGCCCACTCTCTCTAAGCCCTGTGTTTCTCTTTCTGAAGTTAGTTATTGGCAGAAAATTATTAAGCATGCAATTTGTTGGTAATGCAGTGTTAGGCATTATATAAAAAGTTATCTTTACTTCTTATTTCTACTACCTCGTAATTCAGACCAGCAATCCCAAAAGAGAGAGAGAGGAGAGCCCATAGAAATAATTTTAGAACTATAAAGAGATACTTTGTGTATTACTGATGATTGGGAGGTGATGCTGGCATCTAGCAGAAAGGAGCCAGGGATGCTAGGTGCATGGTCATGTGCAAAGAAGTTCTGCACAACAAGGAATCTCCCCTTGTACTATACAGTGTTTAACCTTCTACTAGACCTCCGTGAAGATTTTTTTAAGTTTATGATTTTCTAAGCCTAAAATCAAATTCAGTTTTACAAACAGATATAAAATATTTTCTGCAAGGATTTACTAATCATTAAATCTTCTGGGAATGTAACTTCTATGTAAATCAAGGAATCATTGTATTTTGTGCTGTTAGGGATTTAACAGGAATTGATTCCTATTTTGGAAGATCCCATCCTAACGCTCCTGCTCCTGCATTGACTGCTGTCACCGATACATCTCCCCTGTATCAGTCTCCGTTTATAAATATCACCTGCCATTATGTAATTGAAGAGACTTGAGGCTTCTTTTAATAGACATAGAACCAAAGATTTTAAATTGTTAGAGAGACATAAAATACAAATTCCATCAATAGGATTGTTTTAAAAACATTTCATTTAATTGACATATATTAATTTTTAAAACATTTTATCATACAATGAAAAATGTTTTGCAAAAGTAACTGAAATTATTTATTGTTTAATTTTCTGTTGTTTTCAGAACTACTCCGATATTATCCCAAAGGTCATCTACACTCAACATCCCTATAAGCTCTTAGGTTCTGAGTTGTTATGTTGCTATTGCTGCTGTTGTTGTTTAATCCAGTCCTCAGTCCCCATTTTTAAATTGAAGGATAGAGTTCCAAAGTCTTTTGAAGTACTAGAAATCAAATGCATGCCTTACATTGGGGAGAACTCCAAACAGGGATAAAGAGATAGGGATAGAGAGATGAGAGAGAGAAACTCCCTCACTGGTCTGTCCTATAGGAAACAGGGAACTATTTTGACACCAAAGTTATAAATACGGGTCAGTTTATTTCTAAAAATATGACTTTTTTTAAAGCTTTCTCCACGGTAACTATTGGCACTCTTCTTAAATTATCCGTATTTGAACTGAGGTTATTTCCTTTAATCTCTTATTCTCTGCAAATGATCTGTTATTATTTCCTAATAATACTAATTTTTAATCTAGGATCCATCATATATGTGTTTTTTCTTTCACTTTTCCTATACTTCTTGTGAGAAATAATATCTGGTGTCTTTATTCCGTTTAAATCCGTATCTGTTAATCATAAGTATATGTAAGCATTTGAACTACATCATTGCACTGTTCAGTACAGTTGGGCTCACAGATTGACATATTGAAAACATCTTTCTAATATAAAATACTTTTCTTATTTCTCCTTTTACGTTAGTATATAAAAATATACGTAGGCAGTTGTATTATCTATGAATTTCATTCCAGATGGAGAAAGGAGGATCTTACAAAACAATTATTATAAAGTGGAAAGGTTGAGTCTAATAGAATTGAAAATCTGGCCCTTTACAGAAAAAGTTTGCCAACCTCTGCATTAGACTATCAATTTTCCATTTCCTTCTGATGCAATGTCCCATTCTGCCTCACAGGGTCTATCCAATTTTTAAAGACCTGGTTCAAGCACATTCTCCTCATTAATCCTATCCAGCCCATTGTAGCTTGCAAAACCTATACTTAACATGGTATCCTGCACAACTAGCATATTACCTTGCATTGTTGTTAATTTGTCAGTCTGCTGATGAGAGAGTGAGAGATTTTTTATAGCCCAATTAGAGTGCAACTCACAGTACTAGTTGTCCAATTACTTTGTGACAATTCTTATAGTATCATTATCAAGTTATACATTTGGACCCAGACTCCTCAATTTGTCCCTGTCTGTGGAGAGGAGAGACCATGTGATCTGTACCTTTATGTCTAGCTGATTACTGTATATGATTTACCTATACACTGCATCACAGTTATGAGTACTTATCTATATGCTTCACTAAGCTGAAGTCCATTAGAGCACAACATTTTATCCTTGTTTCCCCAGTACCCCACATGTAGCAATAGTTCAATAAAGTGTTCTTAGTTTCTGAATGAATGTTAGCACAGGGCCTTGTATAGAAAGTACTTAATTAGTTTTAAATTTGCTTTATAATTATTATTATTATTACTAATTATGCACATGCCTTAAGATCAAGAGTGACATCTTTTACCCTTATAGTAGTTTTATTTAGTAACAGAATATAATAAAAAGTTAACATGCATTTATTGTCTTGTTTTGTTTTGTTTTTAGTTTGACTCAGATTCTTATTCTGTTGTGGTGCTGTGAAAATATTGGAATCGGTTCAGAAATTAGGTTCTGCATTCAAGTGGGTCATGGTGTTCAGTGATGAAAGGTGCAGTACTGTACTTTGAGAGGACAACCAGAAAAAAAATTGATTCTGCACAGTTTCTTTGTCCAATTTAGGAGTCACTTGTTCTCTAGAAGGCTGAAATAAAGTCATGAAATATTATTTTATAATTCGTTTCTGTACGATCTGTTGTATACTGCATGACCTTTTTTCTCCATCATTTTCATCATTAAATATAAGTGCTCAGAGTACAGTAGTTGGCACCACCACATTAAAAATCCATAACTGAAGACCTTTGTACTTTATTCTGATGGGCTGTGCTAGTTAGCTAGTGGTCAACAGTGATTGTTATAGTTTTTCAAGTACTGTTTTCTTTAAAAAGAAATTAACTTTAAAACTATGTAAGCAATTCCTAGGATCTTATTACGTTTTAGAATAATTTGTCAATATATCTGCTTCTGACAGACTGGAAAGACAGTCATACAAAACAGTTTTGATTCTGTTTTCATACTATTCATTCGTTTTTCTGCTCTAGTTTACTCTCTAGCACACATATTACTGCACTTACCTGCAGTGCTTTAGGGTTCTTTTCTTAAGGCTTCATTTTTTTTAGAATTATAAATCCTCTTCATTTCTTAAGGGTGAGCATTTATACTACTTTTTAAAAATAGTTTTATTATTTAGTTTTGCTGTAAAAATAACACATTTCTGGTAAAAATATTTTAAGCGAAAGGTTTGTTTGAAAAAAATTAAAGCACTTGTAATTCCACCTCGAGGTAACCACAGTTAATGTTCTGATACCCTTTTCATGTTTTTAATTGTCTCTATATATGTATATTCAGAAAAATATATATAATATTTTGTATTAACACATGCTCACCTAAATATATTGTCTGTATGCACCTGTGAGAATTTAACAATATAAAACCATATTGCTTTTTAAAACTAATAATATATTGTGAACATTTTCCTAAGTCAGGAAACTATTTTTCTTGTTGGTATAATTTTATTACTGCCAAATATTCCTGTTTCTATCAAAATTTAAATTGTTGGAGTTTAGGTTATCTTTTTTGTTATAATTAATACAAACAATATTGAAGTAAGCATTGATATACATGGACTTTTGATCACATTTCTCATAGAGATATATTTTAGGAAAGGAAACTGAGTTAATTATGCAACTTTTTTAAGGCTCATAGTATTTATCTAGTCATTCAGCCAATTTTTATTCAGTAATTAATGATTAAATAGTTCCCATATGCCAAAACACTGTGTTAATCAATGTGGATATATAGGAGAACAAAAGAGACTGGTTCCTGCTCCATACAGCTTAGAATTAATTGCTAATTTGCTTCTAAGAAGATTTTACAAATTTACAGTCCTCTCATTTCAGGAGAGTATGAACTTATCTTTCCTCCTGTACTCTTGATGGCTTTATCATTTTAAAAAAGTTCATGAATTCTGTAAGCTAAAAGATCGCACGCCATTGCTATTTTAATTTGTTTTTATTTCTTAATGAAGATGAGTTACTTTTCATGTGATTGTAGCCAATTGTGATACTGTTATGGCATTATCTATAATACCTAGCATAGTAAGAATAGCCAGTTGGCAATTTAATACATGCTTCCTTTGTTGATTGCGTGGTTGGTAGGATGGATGAATGGATGGAAGGAAGGAAGGAAGGAAGGAAGGAAGGAAGGAAGGAAGGACGGAAGGACGGAAAGGTATACAAATAAGTGAGTAGTTTCTGCTTATAAGTCCTGGTGAGAGAAATTTCTTCGTATCCTAAATATAGTGGAGTAGTTCTTTAACTATCTTTGTGAGTGATCTATGCCCCTGTCTCTACTGTCACTATAACTCCTTTCCTTAAGTCTGTTCTCTGGAAGGAAAGAGCTGAATGCTCTTCTTCTCACACTGATGTAGGTGAGCAAGATTGAATTGAGTGACAGATGAAAAGGTAATTAGTACAACAGGCAGACGTAGACAGGCTATCTGACTGTGTCGATAGAGAGTTTGCTGAGGAGTGCAATGTGGGCACTAAATTGACAGTCAGGGAACCTGAAGAGGAAAAGTGATCTAATGGATCTGATGGGGAAAGGAACTATTCTGCAAATATCCTGCCTATCTTATAGTATGCTTACATATGGGTAAGAATTTTTTAATCTTTTAAAAAAATGTTTTTATTGTTATGTTAGTCACCATACAGTACATCATTAGTTTTTGATGTAGTGTTCCATGATTCATTGTTTGTGTATAACACCCAGTATGGGTAAGAATTTTATGAAATTTGTATGTAGACATATTCAAGGATGATTTGGGTCTACATGTCTTAAAATGCAAGGCAGGCTGTCTTTTAAAGTCAAAACCATATCTTAAAATGATTGTATGAAATGTTATCCTGTAAAAAACACACTACTACAATGCTGATGCCAATATTTAGAATTAAATTTGTATATACAATAATTCTATGGACTCCTCTTATCAAGGCTGGGCACTTTCTGGCTTTCCTAAGCAAAATGTGAAGCCAATCTATCAGTGATGTGAGGGTGACTGTTTTTTCAGTACAGTAGAGAACATCATTTGCAAAGGACTGAATAGAAAGGTGACAGTTAAATAGGTTGAGGACTGTAAGTAGATTAAGGACAGAAGCTCTTTTGAGTTTATTAAGGAGCCCAGCATAATTGGTAGTTCCTTATAGACTTATAATTATTACTTTTCTAATAATTAAGTCGAAAAATGATGGGTAATGATTGGTGTTATGATCCCCATCCTTTTTTGGGCAGTTCATTCAGAGTCTTCAGCTTGCTTTTTTGTTTCTTGTGCCCTGGGCTGCTTTCAAACCTGTTCTAGAATTCAGTCCATTTACCATGACAGAAAAATCAGGGAGTTATCAATACCTCTGTCACCTTTCCCCGCCCAGGGCCCTCACTCATTAATTGATGAAAGTTAATATAAAATTTTATCTCAGGGTGTCTCAAACATTTTCCCTTTTTATATTCTCACTCTCGATTCTTGAGTATAGTGTGCATTATCATGAACATAAGCTATTTGCATTAGCCACTGGTCTCCCAGATGCCTTCCATCCGTTCCAAATGTTTTTGTTGCCAAATTTATCTTAACACTCAGTTCTATTCATATCACTCACCGATTTAAATGACTTAGCAAATCCAAATCATTTAAAGTAGTGCTTCACTTTAAGAGTACTCTGACTTCTAGAGAAGGGAAGTATGTCTGGAAATATTAATGGATGGTCTATGTTGGATGTTAAATAGTTGTTTATTTTTTATTATAGGATTGTTCAAAGCCCTTGGGTTTTTCCATCTTTACAAGGCAGGTATAATATGTGCAATGTTGCCTAAATGTGTGTGATGAAATGTTTACCAGCATTTCATGAAACACAAGCTTCCAAATACTAGTTTACAAAGTAAAATTTGACTTTCCTAGCAGAGCATTCAAGATGGTCTTCATTTTGGCCTCAACCTGCTCTCCAACCCCATCTCCAGCTACTCCTGTTTGATCTCGTAACAGCCAAACACTTGTCCCTGATCACCTGAAGCCACAGTGCAGTCTCCTGCGAAATCTTTTTTCATAACCCCCCTTATTATGATAAAAAATATGATAAAAATATTATGATATTATTATAAATCTTTTTTCATAACCCCCCTGTTCGTGTGTTTGATAACATCACATTCAACATTCAAGGATAATCTCAAATGTTATCTTCTTTAAAACTTCCTTTTTTGTGCTCTCACAGAATATTGTACATCACCTCCTTTTCACTTAGCATTGTGATTGCTTACATGTCTGCTTCATCTACCATATTAGAAGCTTTGAGATAATACAAACTGTGCCTTATTTATTTCTACATCTTTAGTGCAAGAATTGGGCCTAGCATACTTTATAAGTGAATGAAAGAACAGCATCTTTAAAAATTGGTAGGGGGGAATAATATGCTAGGTGAGGCATGCTAATAAGGTACTTCTCTAGGTCCCTGGATCCCACATTTTGTCTTTTTGAAAGCCCCAATAAGTATCTAGTATCTGACAAGTATCCAGAGGAAATTGGGACCATGAAACTGACTCAGACTGACTTAAATGTACATGATATCAAACTATGTAAAAGTAATTTATTTCAGTGAAAAAGACAATTATCAGAAGAATTGAAATACCCATGTACATAAAATTCATTAGTTTATTCATTCATAAGGATTTATTCATTATCTAGTGTATGTCAAATCCTGTTCTAGAGATTTGAAAATATAGCAATAAATATAATAGGCAAGATTTAGTGAGAAATACATAAGATTAACAAGTAAACAAATAAATGATTACTTCAGATAATGACATATGACTGGAAAATAAACTAGGGCTGTGTGCTATGGAGGATAGGTTGATGGAGGGGGTGCTTCTTTGGATAAGATACTAGAGTAAGGGAAGGTTTTAATGAAAAGGAGACCACTGAGTTGATATTTGAAGGATGAAAATCGAAAAGGAGACAAACTTTATAAAAATCTTCAGGTGATATTACAAATAAAAGAATAGCATGTTTAAGGATTCTAGGCCAGCAACAAGTTTGCTATTTTTCTGCAACAGAAGAAGGTTAATATGGAAAAGAGAGAATATGTGGAAGAAGGGCAGGAATGGGGATTGGAGAGGTAGGTAAGTCCAAGTCATGTAGACTTTGGAGACTATAGGAGGGAGACTGAATTTTATTAAAAATTCAACAAGAAACCACTGGACATGACATGATCTTAATGTACAAAGTGAGGATGAGCTGTGGGGAGGCGATAATGGCAGGATGGAACTGTCCTGTAGCAGTATGTGTTTGCAAGGGAGGGATAATGATGGCTGGACTCAGATAGCAACAATGGTGATGGTGATGCACTGTATGGGTTGAGGCTGTATTCTAGAGTAGAACAATAAAATGGATTAAATAGTGTGGGTTTCTTTGAGGTAAAATGTGACAAAAGGAAGCAGATTAGAAAAATGAAAGAATTGAAAGATAATTTTCCAGCTACTGGATCTCTCTCCGTGGAGTCAAAACATCTTCGGGATTTGTTAATTATTTGAACTCAAATGTTCACACTCCTTCCCAACTAGTGTGTTCCTGGTTGGTAGACATTCCTCACCTCTGTGAGTTCCCTTTTTCTTTGCTTCCCTTTTTGACCCCTAACATATTTTCCAAACTTCGAATAGATACAGTTTTTTTCTTTAGGGAGGATAATATTTTCACCCATCCTGCTTACCTGAGTGTTCTTGCATTTCTTTAAGGTTACCTTGAACGACTGAGCTTTGCTCTTATAAGGGCAATTACAATTTACTTCATTTTTAAGTTGGATATTGAGAGGGTATCTTAATAAAGTCCCCAGATACTGAGCACAAGGCAGTAGATCATGGCCCATCAAATATGTGATGTTGACCGTCCCCTTCCTCTGCAGCTCTGGCATTGACCCTTCCCTCTAAAACTTTCATGAGAAAGGTATCTGTAATATCTTGTTTAAATACATTGAATGACCGGGGCGCCTGGGTGGCTCAGTCTTTAAGTGTCTGCCTTCAGTTCAGGGCATGATCCCAGCGTTCTGGGATCTTCTGGGATCGAGCCCCCCATCAGGCTTCTCCGCTAGGAGCCTGCTTCTTCCTCTCCCACTCCCCCTGCTTGTGTTCCCTCTCTCAAAGGCTGTCTCTATCTCTTCAAATAAATAAAAAATAAATAAAATCTTAAAAAAAATAAATACATTGAGTGACCAATAATCTTTACCTAGGAAAGTCACTAGATGAAGAGAGTTAGGGTAGGATGCTAAGAAGGAAATAATCACTTGGCTTTACTGAAAATGATCTTTATTCTTATTATTTAGAGCTTATGGTTCAAGCATATGGTCCCCTCTCTCTCTCCCCATCCATTTCTTTTCAATTGAACTGTGAAAACTTGAGTATATCCCTGGAACACCACTCATTAAATTTATTAGAAATTACCCCAAATATGAAGGAGAGATGGTGTAGGAAATTGAGTCCATTTACAATGGAATCTAGTCTCAATTTCTTAAGATTAAGCCTCAAGTAACAAAAGAGTACTGCAGGCATATGTTCATTGTTCTTTCTGAATCTTTTATTTTAAGAGTTGATACTGGTATTTTGCTAATTAAATTTCAAGGGGATTTTTGGAAAATAAACAAGCCTTCTTCTGAGTTAGTCTTCCTTTAAACTTCAATTTGATATTAAGACAGTAATGAGTAAGTTGTATTTTTTATGAATAAACCAGCCACTGGAAACAGATATTCCCTTTGTACATTCCACACCAATTGACTAAATTGATGTCAAAATTGATAAATCATATTTTGTAGCATCTGAAAGTGTCCTCTTATCATGTGATGGCTGTGGCTAACATGGCAGCAGTTTGGTATAATATCCATTATTCCATCACTAAAATTACTGTATTGTTGACCTCATTTTAGCATTAGCCTTGACAGAGTGCATGAATAGTTTCCCAAGCAGTTCCTTGTTGCAAATCAGTCTGTAACTGTATATTGCAAAGGTCATGATTTAATCTGTTCCTCAGCAGAAATCACATAGTGCCAGGCTGTTAAGTGATCTGCCTCTCCCAACTTGGACTCATGCTTGAGTTTCACAACTCAGAGGAGAGTGAGTGAGTGTGCTCCAGTGGAAAGATGCAAAACTGGAAGTTGGGAAATTTAGCTGAGCTAACTCTGGACTTTGAATCACCCAAGCCAAGTCTCAGAATCTTAGTGCATGTCAACTGGAGGAAGCTAGACTAGATGAAAAACATTATTAATATGTTTCACTGTGTTGACCCTGATTGATTCATGATGGCTGAATGGACAGTGATGCTAAGAAAGATGGTGAGGCTACATCAGGGCCCCTTGGAAAAGAGCAGAGAGAAAATTAGCACAGTTAGCCGTGAATAGGAAAGAAAAAAATGGCAGCCTAGATCTCTAATTTATTTTATAGACTTGGCATTCAAAGATCCTGTGTACTTTATGTGAATGGCATAATTATAATAAATTATAAGAATAGGCATCATTTGTGAAACATTTCTTATATACTATCTTAATTTAACTTAACCTTCAAAAAGGATGGGGATATGAGTCATCTTCCCCCCATTTTATAGGTGACAAATGGACTTTAGAAGCAAAGTAACTTACCCTAGTTTACATCCCTAACAAGGACCAGATTTATGTTTGGAGTGAGGTCTGACCCCAAAAGGTCACTCCTTTCATTGTGCTGTACTAATTCATATGTTAGCCTACATTTGCTGTTGTTGACTTGATTTATGAGAAGCCAATAAGCATTAAGTGATCAGAAAACTAAACTTATTTAGGTCACAATAGAGCTAAAAAATACTGATTATGGATGAGGCTTCTGCAAATGTAATAGGTTCGGGAATGGCATAGGAAAAATACAGTTTTAAAAATAATTTCCTTACAGCACTTTCAGAAATTCTATTTAAATATTTATTTATTTATTTTCTTAAGATTTCATCATTCTGTAATAGGGATAAATGTGTCAAAAACTGGAATGGGAAAAGCTTTCTAACCTCCTTTGAAATTTGGGAGGACAACTGATGATTTAAGGATAAACCCCTCTCTCCAGCTCAGGGTCCACTCTGGCTGCCATAGTTGTTCCACCCAAGGGACAGACCTGTCACTTACCTAACACAATGGAGACCATCCAATAAGTTCTTAATAAATACTTGCTGAATAAAGAAATATGGCATTGCCTCCCAGTTTTATTTCTCATTTCTCCAATAGGGAACAGAAGATGTTCTTCAAAAAGCTAGCTCAGTTTACCCTTTTTAGTGTATGTATGAGATCTCTAAGATATAAACCCATACTATTTAGTTAATTCAAAACACAGTGCTTGTTTAGCAAGATAAACCTGGACCAGAGTGTGGAGGGTTAGGAAGGTAGCTGTGATTTCCAGGCCTGTTCTCTGTCTACTACAACTTCCCTCCTGTTGGGTTACAGGTTACATCATGAGATGAGTCATATCGAAATTATCTTTCCTATACCCTTTATGACCTAATCTGTTATTTGGGTACTGTTACATGCAGATTCTTTTCCCGGTGGTGGTAATGATGATGCAGGAGTCTTGTAATGCTCATTTTTTCCTCCCCTGCAGAACATCTAGCTATTGCATGATGAGTGAAATTTGCCTTGTCTTTTAGACAATGGTTTTTTAAATTAAGTGTGATTATTTCTGATGAGTTCTAGATTGTCCACATAATCATCTCTCCATTTCAGCAACAGCTGAGCTTAGTTCCTCTTATTGGAACCCTCATTACAGATATTCCTCAGCTGACAATGGGGCTAAGTCCTGATAAACCCATTGTAAGTTGAAAATATCGTAATTGGAAAATGCACTTAACACACCTAACCTACTGAGCGTCATAGTGTAGCCTTGCCTACCTTCGACATGCTCAGAACACTTACGTTAGTTAGACGGCAAAAACCATCTAACACAAAGGCTACTTTACAATGTTAAATATCTCATGTAGTTTGTTGAGTACTGTACTGAACATAAAGAACGGAGTGGTTGTATAACTACAGAATGTTTAAGTGTGTTGCTTGTCTACCCTCATGATCCCATGGCTGACTGGGAGCTGCCCAGCAGCACGAGAGAGATCATCCTGCATATCGCTAGCCCAGGAAAAGGTCAAAATTCAAAGTACAGTTTTTACTCAATGTGTATCCCTTTCACACATTGTAAAGTCAAAAAACGATAAATCAAACTGTCTCAGTTAGGGACTGTCTGCATATACAGCTTTTTCACCCCTTGGCCTTTATGATATTTTAAAACTATAATTTTGAAGTAAGGTGTGTTGGTCTTCTGTCTTACATTTCTTAGATTCTAAAAGAATTTAGAGCTAAATATTGATGACTAAATCTACCCACAAAGATCTTACCTGGACTATTGGAACAGTCTTTAGACTGGCTTTTGGCCTCCAACATGCCACAAAATCCATCCACCTCAAGCTGCCAGAATATTCCAGCACCCCTCCTCCCACAAAATGCCTGTTTGTATCACTCCTGCTTCAAATCCTTCGATGGCTCCACACAGCGGATACAGTACAAATTCCTTTGGGTAAGAGAGAAGCCCCCATCAGCCACTCACTGACCGGTCTGAAACCTTAAAACCAGTTTCTGCTCCTTTCCCTGTCCTAAGTTTAGTCTTCTCCTGAAGGAAAAAAGTGTCACATTTTTGAATACACTATACAGTTACTTTTTTCTAAACTCTCACTCTCTATCAAGTCTGAGGAGCTCAATAAATAGCATCTTTTTTTTTCATCTTAAAACGAAAACCAGATAAGATAGAGGTGCCAGATTCTGATAGAGATTTTTTTTTAATCAGATTTATTACTGATAAAAGCTACATTGGAAGAAATGGGTATGGTAGGCAGTCAAATGGGCTTGCCAAGATCTTTTGAACTAGATTTACTCCCCATCCCAAATGACCAGCTTCTCCTGCAGAGGGAAGCCTGCCTTGCTAAGCTTATCTTACAGTGAAAAGAGATTGCTAAAGATCAGGTTGGCTGGCTAGCTCCTAAGGAAGCGGTGAGCTGAGCATGCCCAGTTTCTTTCTTCAAACTTACTCAGCATAAAACTTCCTTCTTCTGGGGATGGGGTAAAAGACCCAGAGCATTTCACTGGAGAAGTTATCTCCACTCTAAACCATAGGAAGGAAGAATAACCTGCCTCATCTACTTTTATTCTGAGCCTGGGAAATCCTTTCTTTCCTTGTTTTTCTACAGAATTCTGGCCACCCTGCGCATCCAGTCTCCATGGCATTTCTTTTTGTCTGTAGTTTTTCTTGGTCTACTTATTCCTCACCCTCCCATAGACCCCCAACTAATTTGTTGTTGTTTTCCATTATACTCCATATCCATTCTGTCATACTGTATGATGTCAGTTTCATGAAATGATTAGCTAGTCTGTGAAATCCTCAAGGGCAGGAGCAGTATTGTGCTTCACCAATACCTAAGGATGAGTTTAGAACCATGTGGGCACTTAATAAATAGATTAAATGTTTTCCAAAATACTTAAGAAAAAAGAAACTGGGGTGCCTGGATGGCTCAGTCTGTTAAGCATCCCACTCTTGATTTCAGCTCAGGTCATGATTTCAGGGTTGTCAGATCAAGTCCCATGTCAGGCTCTGCACTGGGCATGGAACCTACTTAAGATTCTCTTTCTCCCTCTTCTCCTCCCTGCCTTCTCGAAGGAAGGAAGGAAGGAAAGGAAGTAAGAAAGGAAGGAAGGAAAGAAGGAAGGGAAAAAAGAAAAGAAAAGAAGAAAAAAAGGAAACTAAGTCAAGATAACTTACTTCAGTGACTGCCCCTAGGTGCTAGGAGCTAGGTTATAAATGTAGCCCTATCAACCCCTCCAACCTGTACAATGACTGTGAAAGACTAAAGATATTACTCCATTTTACAGATGAAGAGAGGGTTCATAGAATTTTGCCTAACTACGTGTGGAGCTGATGTTTAAACCCAAGTTAGCTTGTTGTTCTTAGATGGACCCTCGTATACCCAGATCTTTGGGTCGTCTCTAGATAATTTTTTAGAATATAAATCAGAGACAAAGGTCATTGCATGAGGAGAAACGTTACACTTAGATGGTTTTTAGCCTTGTTTAATAAGTTTTTTAATAAATAAATGGAAAATGTAAGTTTAGAGGTTAACATTTTAATACTGACTTTTTAAAAAAACTTTTTAACAAGAGAAAAACAAACAGAAGTTTATTGACACATGCATCATAGATACACATGGGAGCACTCAGTGATGAGTAACTGAAAAGGGTGGTTAGAACTTGGGCTCATATAGCTTCTTTTTTTTTTTTTAGAAACATATCATTCTTTATTAAGATATCAACACTTGAGATACAGTTATAATTCCTAATAGTAAACCAAATACCATATAAAGTTAGTAGGCTCTAAAACTCACTCCTTCCTGAATCCCTGAGTTCCTTGATGCATTAGTTACCCACCCCCTCTCTCCCCTCCATATTCTTTTTTTTAATATATTTTTTATTATATTATGTTAGTCACCATAGAGTACATCCCTGGTTTTTTATGTAAAGTTCGATGATTCATTAGTTGCGTATAACATCCAGTGGAAAAAAGACAGTCTCTTCAATAAATGGTGCTGGGAAAATTGGACAGCTACATGCAAAAGAATGAAACTTGACCACTCTCTCACACCATACACAAAGATAAACTCTAAATCGATGAAAGACCTCGATGTGAGACAGGAATCCATCAAAATCCTAGAGGAGAGCATAGGCAGCAACCTCTACGACATCGGCCAGAGCAAACTTTTTCATGATACATCTCCAAAGGCAAGAGAAACAAAAGATAAAATGAACTTGTGGGACTTCATCAAGATAAAAAGCTTCTGCACAGCCAAGGAAACAGTCAGGAAAACTAAGAGGCGCCCACGGAATGGGAGAATATATTTGCAAATGATACTACAGATAAAAGACTGGTATCCAAGATCTATAAAGAACTTCTCAAACTCAATACAGGGGAAACAAATAAACAAATAATAATACTGACTTTTTAATGTTTTCGATGAAAGGACCATATGTCCCATATCATTTAGTATGTATTATGTAAATTATACCACATGCGAATGGGTAGCCAAGAAGTTGGACTACAGGTTAGCTGTCCGTCAAGATATTGAAAGATTTGTGCATTTCCCCTTTAGTCTAATTTGGTAATATTCATTCTTTTTTTCCTGACTTTACTCATTCTGCATTATCTTAACCATAACTTTCATTTTATATCTGATTGGGTTTATTTCTTTAATTTCATATATTTTAGCTCACACAGCTGACTTCCATGATTTTAGCCAATGTTTAGTTGTATATGTTAAAATCTACCTCATCTTCAAAATACTCAGAATACATTATAAGGAATTATGATACTTTCCTGACATATCTCCTGAGCTGATTTTTCACAAACTTTTTAAAATGATGAAACGGTAATAACTGATGTATACTGAATGTTAACTATGTGCCAAGTATCCTGCTAAGTGCTATGCATGCATTCTTTCTAGAAATCTTCACAACTATGTGGGTAAAGTCACTAGTTCTTCCCATTTTTAGATGAGAGAACAAAACTTCAGAGAGAATTTAAGCAACTTACCCATGGTAACACCGAGTGAGTGGTAGTGATCGCATTCAAGACTTTGCTGATTCACTCTCAAACCTTGCATTTTTTACCACTGTGCACCAAATGCATTGTTTCTCACTTTCTGGAAGCTAAGCATTGTCTTTGGAGAGAAACAAAATTGATTTTCATTTTCTCTCTACAATTATCAAGCTTTGAGGGCCTAGATACATTACTCAATCTTTCCATTTCCTTAGCTTGCCTGTTCTGTGGGCACCATGCCCATCCCATGGGGTTACTTTATTAAAAGACCTAGTACCAGTGCTGTACCTGGTATTTGGTGGATGTCCAATAAAGGCTAAATACCTTCTTCTTTCCCTTACACAGGAAAATAGTCACCCCTTAGTATTTCCAAATCTCTTCTATATTTTTTATTTGAGCCCCCAAGATCCCTGTCATGACAGGGATTATTATCTCTGTTTTATAATAGAGAAAATGAAAGTTCAGAAATGTCACCAAGCTGAGTTTCAGTCACACATACCTCATAAGGAGCAGAGCAAGGGCTCCATGCTTCTCACTCCTTTTTAGTCCGCAAGTATTTGCTTCTCAGAAAGACAAGTAAAGTAAAGGCAGAAAGCAGAGGATGTCAATGAAATCTAAACGGTCCTTCTAGAAAAACACAATCTGCAAAAAATATTTGCTCACTCTTCTATCCTTCCTTTCCCTGAGAGGCAAAAATGTAGAAAGGATTCTGTCAGTAAGGAAGAATAGAATCTATTAGGAAGATTGCCCCTTTGGTCGGTGAAGGCCATGATCTGAGTTGACATCTAATTGTATTTGCTTATTTCAGAGCTGCAGATACTCAGCCTTTAGTGAGGACTGTTTTGTAATAGGTTAGAGGCTGCCCCAAGTATTATCAGAATGAGTCGCTTAGTTACCAAGAGTGATCTTGCTGGTCCTGGCTCTTAAAACACGTAAGCAAGAGGTAGAAATGGTCGATGCACCCTGCTCATAATCCTGTAATTTGAAACATTTAGGCTTTCAGAACTATTCCCCACCCCTTTCTCGTGATCCAGGTGAGACAATCATATGCAGTTGGATTATGTCCCATATTCATCTAGGGTCCTCTCCTTCCTTCTCCTCTGGGCACCAGGAGGTTGGGGAGTAAGATTAAAAGATTGTTTGTAAGTCTGGGTCTTGGGGTAAAGGCTCACGTATTTAGGATAACGTGCTTCTGGCTCTCTCTCTGGACCTATGAAGTTTCCTGTTACTCATACTAAGAGAGTGAGTCACATCACATCCCCCATAGCTGGGATATAGAACCCATTTTTCTCTCTCCATAGCACAAAAGACTTAGATCACAATTACTTATTTGACCCCCCACTGTTGGTGCTCTAATGGGGTTTTTCTGCATTGAAAAACAGAGGTCAGTAAAGGCCAAGATTTGGCTGATTCTTGTAATTTTCCTAATTCTCTCACAATAGCTTGGGCCAATATTAATTCCAAGTTTGTGGCTTTACTGTAGAAGTTGTATCACCTAATGACTATGCTTTTGTCTTCCATTTTTGAAAGCGACACTCTTTTGTTATGTTTGAAAGAGTTTAAAAATGAGGAACCTAAGGATTAACTTTTTAATTAGATATAATGATTAGGAACTTTTCATCACAGTAGTTTTCCTTTCATTATAAAAGGAAAATTGACGGGTTTTGTTCAGTTAGTGTTCACTGAAGTGTTTTTAAGGGGAAATTATTACTGAGTCAAAGGATATCAAAAAGCATATGCTTTTTTACATTTTTATGAGGAGAGACTGCTGATTTAAAGGAATTATAAAGCCCACAAAACATTTTATTCTGTGCCTTAGTAATATTTAGTCTCAGTGCATTAAACAACTTCACCCCAGTATAAATGTTTGTAATCCCTATGTTAACTGACCTTTGATCACATCAACACAGTTCAGTGGAATCAAATATGCAAGGCTTCTTTTGGTAGAATCCATCATTTGTGCTTCTGGCCAGCCCTTCAACTTTGGAGTAGTTTACATGTCACTGTCTTGACTTCATAGAATAATTTCAAATGATTCAATTTGTTTAATTTGGGGTTTTGTTATTGATGCATTAACATTCTATGTGCAGCTTCGTTTTGGGGTGAATAGGCCTGGGCTTCATGAGCACTGGAATAAATGCTTTTGATGACTCTAAGACTGGGATTTAGCTTTTGTTCTAGCTCAGAACCACCTGGCTTTTGAAAATAAATCTTAGCTGAATTCCCTGCATCTGTGGTACTTACCTTCCTGTCATTTAACAAATATCTGTAAATTTTCTTTGAATAATACTCTATCCTCATAGCTCTTTATTGCCTAAAAGTGCCAAACAGAAATTTATTCCCCTCACCTCAGAGGCCTTCTATATTTTCTCCTTCGTGATAGCGTTAATAATATTAATGATAATGATAATAATATAGATAATAAATTTACATTTGCTGTTATTTACTTAGCACTGTTATGTGCCAAAAAATGTTAAGTAATCCATTCAATCCTCACAATATGCCTGGAAGTTTGAAAACATCATTATTAATTATTATTATTCACAATTTACACAGGAGAAAGCTGAGACTTGGTAAGGTTAACTAAATTTCCCAAATTCACACAGTAAATAATTAATGGAACAGTCACTCAGAACCATTACTCTTCCCTTAGCAAGATTTTTTAATTGTTGTTGTTCCGCTGCCCATAAGCTTTATTAGAATCAAGGACTCTCTCCCCTTTCCTTTCTATCATCTATCTATCTATCTATCTATCTATCTATCTATCTATCTATCATCTATCTATCTATCTATATCATCTATCTATCTATCTATCATCTATCATCTATCTATCATCTATCATCTATCTATCTATCTATCATCTATCTATCTATCATCTATCATCATCTATCTATCTTTAATTCAAACTCCATTCCTTTTGTTTTTTCATCTAGTGCTTGCCCCTTGCCTGCCCTAATATTCCGGGCTCACCTCGGCCTAACTCTCACCTGATCCCAGTCTTCTCATTACATAAGTTGGGAACCTCAAAGTCCTCAGTAATACCACCCTCTCCTTCCACATGAAATATACCAATGAGATATTTCTCTAAGGGTGTGTGTGTGTAAGAGAGGGAAAGAGGAAGAGAGGGAAAGAGAGAGGGAGGGAAGGAGGAAGAGAAGAGAAGAGGAGGGAGGGAGAGAGAGGTAAAGCAGAGAGAAACAGAAAGGGAAGAGATGGAGTAGGGACAGGGAAAGGTAACAAGTGAGACAGAGAGAGTCTTATTCAAACACTGACTAAAAAATATAGTTGCTACCCAGGGGAGACATGCTGAGGAAAAGGAAAAGGTTGACAGACTTTAGGGGGGCTTCATTTTAGGGCTGTTTGGTATCTTGAATGGAGACAAGAAGTGAATCTACGAAAATTCTATGAAGTTAAGTTCGCAAAAGAGTATTCCTTAGGCAACCACTGCTCTAACCCTGGTCCTGCCACTATCTAGCTACATAATCCTCAGCACATTCAACCATTCAGGTCTCAGCTTCCTGTCTGCAAAATGGATAAAACCATCCTAGCCTCACAGGATTTTTTAAAGAACCAAATGAGATACACAATGATGAAAATGCAGTGGAGATTAGGTTCTCGAGATGCTTATGAACTAGTAAGATGATAAACATAGGACATGTGGCTACAACTTTGTGTTACATAGAAATAGCAATAGGTATATTTAAAGAAAGATATAGCTAATGATAGTTTACTAGGCCTTTATTTTATGTTGGTCTCATGAACTGACTTATTCAATCCTCATGACGACCATATAACAGACATGCCATTATCAAACCTATTTTATAGAGAAGGAAACTGAAGCCCAGGGTGTAGAGAAACATGATCAAGGTCATATAATTAAAAGCAGTGCAACTAGGGTTCTAGCCCAGGAATACTGAGTCCAGATCTTATACCCTAACCATGCTCTCTCCTTGGGTGTAGAGATAAAACAGTATAGGCATTGCTTGCAGAGGAGAAAGTACTTCAACTCCCTGCTGTACTGCGAGTAAGGAAATTCTAACATCGCAAAGCCCAGGAATACAGCTGCTCTCCTCAGTGTCAGCTTTACTTCTGGACAGTGTGCCCTGCCCTCTCAGTCACTTTCTCATGGGCCACCCACGGACTTAGGCCATTCAAAGATATTTGTTTGGAAAAAAAAAATCAAGTAACTATGCTGTAGGGATCTTGTCTGTCCCTTTGGAAAACAGAAATGCAATAATCATACTGAAGATGCAATGATTTTTTTTTTTCTGTTTCCGATTGAGATGTTTCTGCTTGGCCATACTTAGGCAGCATGGAAATAAAAACATTTTAATTGGGCAGCCTTATAAATTCTTTCATGTTCTAGTTAGCAGTTCTGCAATGCCTACATTAAAATCAGATTATCTTCACTTGTCATGTGATCACTTCTTTCCAGGCTTTTTACTAGAGTGGACCACAGGGCTAAGAACACCATAAAAGCAAATTCACTCAAGGGAGTTATTGATTTTTTTTTTCCATCTTACATTCCTATTTCAACATGAAAAGCCCTAATCACCTCCCTTCTATATTTAATATGTTGTGCGTTTTCAAAAGCATCAGAGTGCAGCATTATTGGAAGCCACTGTGAGGCCCTGGGCATCTCAGCCCTTGAAATACAGTTAGGTGTATTCTAATGTTGTATAGACTGCAAAGACAAAATGTTTTGGGAAACTTGAAAGGGAGGGAAAGAAATCTGAGAAGGTAAAAACATGGTAATGGAAATCAAATAATATATGCTGACAAAATGACCTGGGTGTGGAAAAGCCTAAGTTCAAGTCTTGTATCTACCATTTATTGCTGGAGTGATCCACATGCCTAACATTTAGCCATTCCGTGTATCTCTTACCTTAGTTTAGAAATGGCGGTGCTAACTGTGCCTGCACACACTCCATGTGGTTTTTGTGATAGTCAAATCCATTCATTTATTCAACAGATGTTCAGTGAGCGCCTATCTCATGCTAGACACTGTGTATACAGGTGATACAACAATAAACAACAGGACTCTTTTCTGTCCATAATGGGGTCGTTCAATGAGAAGTCCACAAAAATCTAAAAGTCACAAAAAAGAGGTTTATAAGCTAGGTTCCGTGAAAAACTATGACAGGATGCCATGATAGGGTCTAGAGCAGTGGTTCTCAACTAGATAGGATTTCATCCCCCCAGGGGACATTTGGCAATGTCTGGAGATCTATTTGGGTGTTACTACTGGGGGAAGGGAGGGCTACTGGCATCTAGTGAGCAGAGGACAGAGATGCTGCTAAGCCTCCTACATTGCACAGTGGAACTGAAATTTGAAAAATAAGTGGGAGAATTCTGGAAAAGAAGTGGGAGAAGATTTTAGGCAAAGTAATATTTGCATAGGAACTGACATGAGATTGAGCTTCACCATATCCTACGTACTGGAAGCAGGCTTGTGGGGCTGCAGCATGGAGAGGGGAGAAGGGGCTTTTGATGACATTGGTGATGCGCCAGGTTAGAGCTGGTCAGGCCCAGGGGTCATGATGAAGTGGATATTGAGGGTTCCTGCAATGAATGCATATGGCTTAACCAACCAACTGGAAGGAGCTGGAATTTACTGAACAAGGAAATGAAAGAGATGCAGGTTTGAGGGGGAGGAAAGAGGATAAGAGCTCAGATTTTGAAGGCAGTAAGTCTGAGATGTCTGTGAGATACTTGGGTGGAGATGACCATCAGGCAGCAGAATATACAATTCAGGAGAGCTATCTAGGCTAAGAATATAAATGAGGGAGCCATTGATATACTAATATTTATTATTATTTTTTTATATAAGCTCTAGGCCCAACATTGGGCTTGAACTCACTACCCCGAGATCAAGTTGCATGACTGAGCCAGTCAGGAGCCCCTGATGTAGTAGTATATGAGTGACTAGAGAAAGGATAAAAAGCAAAGGGGGAAGAGACTTCCTGGTTGTGAATGTGCTTTACCAGCAAAATGTTCACTGTAAATATAAGGAATTCCTGGCATTATCACCATTAAGTGCAATACTTTTCACATTCATCCATTTGTTTAACAAACCATTGCCAACTCTCATTATATGCTAGGCTGTATGCTAGGGCCTGGGGATAAACAGATGAATAAGAATGATGCCTGCCTTCAAAAAGAGTCAAGAAAACAAGTGGAGGAGTGACATTAAACTCTTAATACTGTCCTATCAATGAGTTCATGTAGCTTTCCCTCTGTCAGGAGAGTCCAGAGGAGAAGAGGCAGGGGCTCTTGAAGGGGAAGAAGATGAGGAAGACAAATTTGATCTGCTTCATAGTTCTATCCAGATTAGCCCTGGCCTTAACCCTGCCCTGAGGGTTAATATACTGTGCTCTAGTGTTTGGTAGAACTATGTTCAAAGGAGACCTAGTGTACTGTTTGCTCCAGTCAGCTTCTTTGGGATCACTTGCTTTCTCTCCCTTAAAGTACTAGACTTGTGATTCCAGAGCCTCAGCAGAGAGTAGGGAATAGAACTCTATGACAATGACTTGCATCTCTTAAGCACCTTTGAAGTATGACTGACTGACTGATTGAATATATAGCACATTTCTCTACTGTACGAATTTTTATATACCACAGTGCATTTCAGGCCCTCTGGAACCCTACTGCATACGGGAAAACTCCATTTGCCCTTTTACTCTGTACAGTCATGTGAGTCTTGCCCCATCAAAAAAGACATGTCATTCTCTCTTAAATAAGGGAAAATGGGTCACATGTAAATTTTTGATAATAAGAACTGTGGCCAAATTCACCATATATCTTTGAAAATGCAAAAGAACATAGTAAATATACTAACATAAGTTTTCCAAAGTATTAGTAAGCTTTTTTGCTATTTTAGGGCTCATTAGTAATATCAAGCAAACACTGAAAGAGCCCATCATATCCCAGCAACTGTACCGATTGAAACTATAGTTCAGTGGGGAAGACTAGAAGAAAAAGTGAATGGGGCACCTGGGTGGCTCAGCTAGTTGAGCGTCTGACTCTTGATTTTAGTTCAGGTCATGATCTCAGAGTTGTGAGATCAAGCCCTGAATCAGGCTCCACACTGGGTATGAAGCCTGCTTAAGAGTCTCTCTCTCCCTCAGCCCCTCCGCCACTCTCTCTCTCTCTCTCTCTCAAATAAATAAACAAATAAATAAATAAAGTGAATAAACAAATATATTTTTTATTTTTTCTTGTTTTATTGAGATAATAAATATTATTGAGATAAATAAATATAAATAAATATTGAGATAACACTAATAATAGTGCTTACTGTGTGCCTGGTTCTGCTCTAAAGACTTACAAATATTAACTCATTTAATCCTAAAAGGTAAGTACTGTTATAATCTCCATTTTATAAATGAAAAACTGAAGCAGAGAAAGCAAGTAACTTGTCCAAGGTAACATAGCTAGTAAGTGGTAAAGCAAGTTACATTAGCCTCTGTGTCTATCTGTAAATTGAGAATAGTACCTTCATGGGGATGAGAAGGATGCTGCAAGGGAAAGTAATTTTTTTAAGAAGTAAAACAGTACATTTCTATTCTTACAATTTTAATATCAGTTATAATGTCACTGTTACAATGACGTAAGCTCTGAACTTTAAATGTGACAGGGAAGCCAGAAATTTTAAGATGGAGGATCCTACTCTTAAAAGAGCTCACTGTCTTACTAGAGAGATTATCAGCATCATGACATAATGCATAATTCAGAATTACATGGGCTATCTTTGCTAAATTTAAGGTCCTATCTATAAGTGCTTACTTTGAGAGGAAAATGGTATTACTGAGGGCTAAAATATATTCACAGATCACTGAATTATAGCTCTGAAAGACACAAGAGATGGTTGAATCAAAGCTTTTCATTTTATAGATGAATAATTGAAGCTTGTCAAAGCAAAATAGCCAAACCAAGATCTTACAGCTAATTAGGGCAAGAATCACTCATTTATGGAACATAAGAAATAGGAAGATCAGTAGGAGAAGGAAGGGAAGAATGAAGGGGGGGTAAACAGAAGAGGGAATGAACCATGAGAGACTGTGAACTCTGGGAAACAAACTGAGGGCTTCAGAGGGGAGGGGGGTGGGGGGATGGGCTACACCAGTGATGGGTATTGAGGAGGACACATATTGCATGGAGCACTGGATGTTGTACGCAAACAATGAATCATGGAACACTATGTCAAAAACTAATGATGTACTGTATGGTGACTAACATAACATAATAAAAAATTATTATAAAATAAAAAAAAGGAATCATAACTAAGAGTAAGTCCCCTGGATATGAAATCTTGGCCTTTTTTTTCTGGTTAAACTCATCCATATATTTTGTTTCCCTTCCTGCTAGAAAGTCATAGCTTTCTAATCCTCTCCCCACCTGTGGGAGATGGATCAAACTATAAGTTTGTAACATTAAATGGTGACAGAGATTGTCACATGGGGTAAAACCAGAAGAGTGAGACTTCCTGCTGGTTTTTCTAGGAACTTTCAAAGAAATTTTTTATAATAATATTTTTTTATTGTATTATCTTAGTCACCATACAGTACATCCCTGGTTTTTGATGTAAGGTTCGATGATTCATTAGTTGAGTATAACACCCAGTGCACCATGCAATACGTGCCCTCCTTACTACCCATCACCAGCCTATCCCATTCCCCCGCCCCCCTCCCCTCTGAAGCCCTCAGTTTATTTCTCAGGGTCCATAGTCTCTCAAGTTCATTCCCCCTTCTGATTACTCCCCCCTTTCTTTACCCCTTTCTTCTCCTACCGATCTTCCTAGTTCTTATGTTCCATAGATGAGAGAAACCATATGATAATTGTCTTTCTCCTTGAGTTATTTCACTTAGCATTATGTCCATGTTGCTGCAAATGTTGAGAAATCGTTCTTTTTGATAGCTGCGTAATATTCCATTGTATATATGGACCACATCTTCTTAATCCAGTCATCTGTTGAAGGGCATCTCGGATCCTTCCACGATTTAGCTATTGTGAACAATGCTGCTATGAACATTGGGGTGCATATGGCCCTTCTCTTCACTATGTCTGCATCTTTGGGGTAAATACCCAGTAGTGCAATTGCTGGATAGTAAGGTAGCTCAATTTTTAACTTTTTAAGGGACCTCCACACTGTTTTCCAGAGTGGCTGTACCAACTTGCATTCCCACCAACAATGTAGGAGGGATCCCCTTTCTCCACATCNAGTCTCTCATGTTTCATTCCCCCTTCTGATTACCCCCCTTTTCTTTATCCCTTTCTTCCCCTACCGATCATCCTAGTTCTTATGTTCCATAGATGAGAGAAACCATATGATAATTGTCTTTCTCTGCTTGAGTTATTTCACTTAGCATTATGTCCATGTTGCTGCAAATGTTGAGAAATCGTTCTTTTAATTCGTTCTTTCTGATAGCTGAGTAATATTCCATTGTATATATGGACCACAGCTTCTTAATCCAGTCATCTGTTGAAGGGCATCTCGGCTCCTTCCATGATTTGGCTATTGTGGACAATGCAGCTATGAACATTGGGGTGCATATGGCCCTTCTCTTCACTATGTCTGCATCTTTGGGGTAAATACCCAGTAGTGCAATTGCTGGATAGTAGGGTAGTTCAATTTTTAACTTTTTAAGGGACCTCCACACTGTTTTCCAGAGTGGCTGTACCAACTTGCATTCCCACCAACAATGTAGGAGGGATCCCCTTTCTCCACATCCTCTCCAGCAATTGTTGTTTCTTGCCTTGTCAATTTTTGCCATTCTGACTGGCGTAAGGTGGTATCTCAGTGTGGTTTTGATTTGAATTTCCCTGATGGCTAATGATTTTGAACATTTTTCATGTGTCTGTTAACCATTTGTATGTCTTCATTGGAAAAGTGTCTGTTCATATCTTCTGCCCATTTTATGATTTATTTGTTTCTTGTGTATTGAGTTTGAGAATTTCTTTGTAGATCTTGGATACCAGTCTTTTATCTGTAGTGTCATTTGCAAATATATTCTCCCATTCCATGGGCTGCCTCTTAGTTTTTTTGACTGTTTCCTTGGCTGTGCAGAAGCTCTTTATCTTGATGAAGTCCCACAAGTTCCTTTTATCTTTTGTTTCTCTTGCCTTTGGAGATGTGTCATGAAAAATGTTGCTGTGGCCGATAAATTTTTAAAAATAGCTCAATGAGATATAATTAATATCCAATGATCTGAAGATATTTAAGACATACAATTTGATAAGTTTTGACATATGAACCCATCCATTCAAGATAATGAACATATCCATCACCTGCAAAAGTTTCCTCATGCCCCCTTCTCCGTCCGTCTCCTTCCCCCTGCCTTCCTTGCCTCCTCATTCCCAGGTTCCCTTTTCTGTCCCTATTGATTAGTTTGCATTTTATAGAATTTTATTTAAATGGGATTAAACAATATGCACTCTTTTTATCTTCTTTGATTCAGCATGATTTTTTTGAAGTACATTCATGTGTTGTATGTACCAGTAGTCCATTCGTTTTCATTCTTCTGCCACAATTTGTTTATCCATTCATCTGTTGATGCTGTTCCAGTGTTCCACTATTACTAATAAAGCTGCTATAAATATTTGTGTACAAGTCTTTGAATGGACATATGCTTTCATTTCTCTTGGGTAAATACCTAGGAGTAAAGTAGTTTAATCATATGGTAGGTGTATGTTTAACTTAAAAACAAACAACAACAAAAAGCACTGTACTGTTTCCAAAGGATTTTTTCCATTCACATCCCACCAGCTATGTATGAGATTTCCAGTCTTCCATGTCTTCACCAACCGTAGGGATAGTCTGTCTTTTTTTTTTTTTTTTTTTTTTTTTTTTTTTTTTTTTTTTTTTTTAGTATTAGCCATTCTAGTAGGAGTATAGTGGTATCTCATTGTAGTTTTAGTTTTTATTTGTCTACTAAATAATGATGTCAGTCATCTTTACATGCTTATTCAATACATATATATTTTCATTGGTGAAGTGTCTGTTAAAATGCTTATTTTTAATTGGATTGTTTCTTTCCTTATTTTTGAGTTTTGAGAGTTCTTTACGTATTTTAGAAACAAATCCTTTATTGGATATATGGTCTATAAGTTTTGCCTCCATTCTGTGGCTTGTCTTTTCCTTGTCTTGCCAGTGCTTTTCAAAGAATGGAAATTCTTAAATTTGATGATGTCCAGTTTATCAGTTTGTTCTTTTATGGTTGTGCTTTTATTATTGTATCTAACCTAAAGTCACAGATTTTCTTCTTTTTTTTAGTTTAATTTAGGTTTTACATATAGGTCTATAATCTATTTGAGTTAATTTTTAAAGATAAGCTAATTTGAGTTAATTTTAAAAGTTTGCTATTTTGCAGATAGATATCCAATTGTTCCAACATCATTCGTTGAAAAGATGACCTTTTTCCCATTGAATTCTCTTTGCACTTTTGTTGAAAATCAGTTGTCTGTAGATGTGTGGGTCAATTCCTGGAGTCTCTATTCTATTCATTGGTATATTTATTTATCTTTATGCCAATGCCATATTGCTTTGATTACCTTAACTTTATAATAAGACTAGAAAACAGGTAGTAGTTTTTCTCAAATCGTATTTTTCTGTCTCAAAGTTGTTTTGTCTATTCTCTATTCTTTGAATTCTATATAATTTTTGGATCAGCTTGGCAGTTTCTCTAGAATGAACAAATAAGCAAACTTACAAATAACATTGCTGAGTTTTTCATTGGGATTACATTGCATTGAATCTATAAATCAATTTTCAGAATATGATATCTTAACAGTATTCAGTATTCTTACCCAAAAACATGGCACATCTCCCATTTATAAGTCCTTAATTTCTCTCAGGAAAGGTTTGTGTTGTTCAGTGTACATGGTTTGCATGTTATATATAGTTTGCATGTTATATATAGTTTATCCTTAAGTATTTTATATTTTTAATTTTATAAATGGTATTGGTTTTCATTTCAATTTGCATTTACTTATTGCCAATATAGAGAAATACAATTGATCTTTATATATTTATCTTGTATTCTGAAATCTTGTTGAAGTCATTCATAAATGCCAAAGTTTGTTTTAGATTCCATGAGATTTTATACATAGACAATTATGCCATTGGAAAGAAACACACTTTTATTTCTCCCTTTCCAATGTTTATTTCTTGACCTATGCACTGTCTGAACCTTGCAGATAATGCTGAATAGAAGTGGTAAGAAAAGACATCCCTATCTTGTCCTGAGAGGTTTTTGTTGTTGTTGTTGTTTTTGTTTGTTTTTTAAGTCAGGAATGGATATTGAATTTTGTATAATGTTGTTTCTTGCCCCGACTGAGATGATTATATGGTTGTTTGTTTGTGTTAAAAAAAATAGTGTCATGGATTGTATTGGATTGTTTTCAAAGTTTAAACCTACTTGGTCATGACACATGCCCTTTTATATGTTGCCAGATTCGATTCACTAAAATTTTGTTTAGAATTTTTGCATATATAAATATATATATTTGCTTTGCTGGTAATATCTTCATCTGGTTTGGAACAGGGTAATCTGTCCCCCCCAAAACAAGTTGGAGAGTATTCTTTTCTCTTCAGTTCTCTGAAAGAGTCTGTACATTATTATTTCTTCCTTAAATGCTTGGTAGAATTCATCAATGAAAGCATCTGGGCCTGGAGTTTCTTGGTGATAGGTTTTTAATTACAAATTAATTATCTTTAATAGATATATGGAATGACAATTTATGTTACTGACCTTTCTAGAGTGAACATTGGTAATATATATCTTTCAAGGAAATTATCCATTTCATCTAAGGTGTGAAATTTATTGGCATAAAGTTGTTTGTGGGATTTTCTTATTGACCCTTTCATAGCTGTAAGACCTGTAGTGATGCTACTAACTCTCTCATTCATGATTTGATAATTTATTTCTTCTCTCTCTTACCCCTCATTAGTCTTGCAAGAGCATTATCAATTTTATTGATATTATCAAAGAACTAGCTGTTAGTTTTATTGATTTTCTTTACTTTCTCTTCTGATCCTTTTTACTTCTTTTCTTTTGCTTCGTGTGTGTGTGTGTGTGTGTGTGTATAGCTTGCTATATTTTTTCTAATTGTAAAAAGTGCAAGCTGAGATAATTAATTTGAGATCTTTTTTTCTTTCAAATGTGGGCGTTCAGTGCCCTATATCTTCCCTTAATTTTGTCTTCAAGGGTATCCAACAAATTTTGATATGTTGTGGTTTTATTTTCATTCAGTTCAAAATACATACTAATTTCTTTTTTTAAATTTTTTCTTTAGCCAGTGAGTTATTTAAAAGTGTTTTACTTAGTTTCCAAATATTTTAGGACTTTCCAGAGATTGTTTTACTTTGATTTCTAATATAATTTCACTGTGGTCAGAGAATATACTTTCTTTGACCCAACTCCCTTTAAATTTATTGAAATTTGACTATGGTTTAGAATATGTTCTGTCTTTGTAGATGTTCCATGAGCACTTGGAAAATATGTATATTTTGCTGTTGTTGGGTGGAGTGTTCTCTAAAGGTACATTAGCTCAAGTTGATGGATGGTTTTATAAAGGTCTTCTATATCCTTATAGATTTCTGTCTGCTTACTCTTTAATTACTTAGGGTTTTAAAATCTCCACCTATAATTATAAATTCATTATCTTTAATAGATATATTAAAGATATACCTATAATTATAGGTGTCTCTGTTTCTTCTTGTCACTTTGGTCTCTCCAGAAAACCATCTCTAGCTCCTCAACATAGCAAGTTCACTGGGTTTCATCTGGATCCCCTGCAATGTGGCTGGCTATTCAAGTTTGTAAATGGGGCAGTCACAGGACTTTCTTTGTTTGTTTCCTATCTCTCAGAGTTCACTGTTCTTTGTTGGCTGATATCCGTATTTGAAATTCAGTGTTTCATATATTTTGTTCCGTTTTTGGTTGTTTCAGACTGGGGTGTAAATCCAAGCCCTGTTACCCCATTTTTACTGGAAGCAGAATTGTCATGAAGTTGTATTTTAACCAACCACCAACAGAAAGCATTCAAATGTGGACTTGTCTGGGCATGATAATACCACCATACAAAAGTACTTTTAGACATTCTAAGGCCTGTAATCTAATTTAGAACATGGCAATATACTTAGATATAATAGACATATGGCTTAGTTACTGTGTTTAACAGAAAAATGGTAGCCATTACATATCAGGCATTGTGCTACTAAGATGAAAATATGTACAATCTACTTTGTGGGCAGGGGCAAATGCACATTGAAGAGCAGTTGAAAAGAAACATATTGATATATATTTGAAATATATTTATCTTTTAATTCTTTGTTTCCAGCACAGCACTGAGCATATAGTAGAGCTCAATAAGTGTTTGTTAATATGAGCCAAGTTGAGCTATGTCAAATATTTGATCAGGTAAGATTCATGGTGTACTCCACTCGAAAGGTGAAAGTAATAGATCACAGAACTTACAACAGTGATTGATCATGAGTATAAAACATGTTATATGTGCTTAATAAAAACTAACTCATTAAGTAAGTAATATGACCTAAATAATCAAGCCACCTAAAGCCTCCAAAAGTATACCATTGTACCTACTTAAAAAGTGGGGAATAAATATACGGTATTTACCACCTCATGAAGTTTAAGAAGAGTTTCACTGATTTTATGCTCATCAATACTCTAAAAATTGGTTAGAGCTAATATTGGTTAGCATTATGAATAGGAAGCTACTGAGTTTGCATTTAAGAGTAGATTTGGCTCCAGTATAAATCTTACTATTAAGCTTTCTTACTGTCATGTTCCTTCCAAGCCAACCAGTAATGGACTCTAATTTCCCACTCTGCTTTTGTTCTACTTTTCCTTCCTCAAGAATGTCCCCTATCTCTGCATGTCCAAATTTTACCCTAACTTCAAGCTCTAGTGAAGTGCTAAATCTTCCATGAGGCTGCCCTAGTTTCCCCATTGGATGCATTTTTTTTTCTTTTTCATTTTTTTGTGAATAGTTTGTGCTACCTCTTTTATGGCACTAACCCTTTTTTATCTTGATTTTTTGTTATTTGTGCCACATATCATCCCTTCAATTAGACTTTAAGTTCCTTAAAGACAGATTCAACATCTGTTATATTCATTTGTCCATACTACAATCAAAAAGTATAGCACACAAGAGATGCTTAATATGTTTATTGGATCGGTGAATGAATGAATGATTCTAAGGTCATTTTTTTATGTAGAATTCCTACATGTAGACTGCAGGTTATCTACCCTTTTTCTAAAGAGTAAGGAAAGGAGGATCTTTTAGGACATGCTGCTTAAATGAAAGAATGAAGGGACCTGACATACAAGAGGGTAGAAGTACAAGGTAGGACAGAAGATCCAGCTGGGGGCTGAAATTATGGCGAATATTGGCTCAAGGGATTCAGAAAGGATTGGCTGGAATTTTGTAGGATAACTTACAAGATAACTTTTTATTTTCCTGTTGTTTGCTAAGAAATACAGAACATTTACTAGTGAAGGAATATTCTCTGGAAGTTGTAGGCTGGCTGGTCGACAGTGCATGAGGAAGAAGCATGTGGCTGGGGCAGATGGGAGAGTCTAAGGGCAGGAATGAAGGCAGAGGAGGGACTGTGGGTGTGAGCTGAACAGAAGAACATCATGAATGAGCAAAAGAGAAGGTTGGTTGAATTGATATTGAAAAACAAACTAATGGCAATAGCCTTATGGTGTGTACTCCTGAGATATTAAGGAAAAATAATCTTCCTACAAATTAGCCCAGGTAGAAAATTTGGAAGACCAATTCTGCTTCCAATTCCTTCAATAAAAATTGTAAAATAATTGAGAAAAAAAACCCTCAGCCTTTGCTATTTTCATACCACAAGGTCATTATCATGAACTAATCTGCCATCGCCAAGACATAAATGCAGAAAAACTAGGTAACCCAAATCATGCAGCTCTTCTAAAAATAATACAGCAAAAATTATTCATTTATGTCATTAAACTGTTTCCTATAACTTGTACCTTGTTTTGTACTCCTTAGATTTTCTAGGTCAATTAAAAGCACAACTTAATTTTTTATATTATGTATTGCCCTCAGTTTACCCCTTACCTCTCCTTGTTAGCTGTGTAACTAGATCTGAGTATAGATTCCTTTGAAACTTCTGAATGCTCAGCACCTTCTTTCAAGATGCATTACCTCCAATTCAACAATCCTACAGACTATAGGGGTCTAGTAGAGCCTCACTTTACTTTATGGGCTCCTGTTTTAGGTGAAGAAACATTCAGAATATGTCACTATATTCTGTTATCCAAATTTTATTTAGTGCTTTATACTAGCCTTTTTGTTGTTAAAGTGTAACCAATTTCTCTGGAATTAACTTGTTCCAATTCTGTGCAGACCACTCTCTGGTCCCAAGACTATTTAAAGGCTCAATTCTCCTGACATTAATTATGAGAATTCTACTTAGAATGACAAATAAATGTGACTTTTCTCTAACATATAAACCAATAGAAAGGTCTTCTAATGGCTTTTAAATTTTAAGATAAATAATTGACTCCTTTTTATACTAGGAAACTTCCGTCTAGTCTTTAGGGATACCTCCAGATACACAATTCTGTAGTTAATAAAGGCAGTAATACCCCATAGATGAAAATGTCATGTCTAGATCTTAACTAAAGTGAAAAGAGACTTGGACATATTAAGTAACGCTCTGAGAATGAATGTATATAATTGGATTTCTCACACAGCAGACGAGTGTAGACACCTGCATATGTACATATATGTGTGTAGGTAACCCACTCCCATCAATTTTAATACTTTCCACAAGCTACTCAAATTCTACCTTCATGGACTGCCATCCAAATCTTCTGGTAGAAATATTTTTTCACATCTCTTTCCCTCCTACTTCTTTCCCCCCACACACTTATGGTATGTGCTGTTTCGCCAGACCCGTGTGAAGACAGGGGAACATTGATGGGATTGCTTTTCACAAGTGTGGGAACGAAAATCCTTCCCAATGAAAACATCTGTCTCTGTTCAAGTCATGCCCAGTTATCCCCCAAAAGAAATGTTCTGATTAACTTTTTTTTTTAAGTCTTAAGATAGCAGTTTGTATAGCAGATCTAATTAAGAAGTTTATGTAACAGATCTGCAGGGTTTTTTCTTTCTTCTACTGGGTTCTTTGAGCTCAGTTGGAGTGTTACTAGCTTTCGCTATGCAACGGCCAAGTGCTTCCCGGGCTGAAAATTATCAGCTTTTGTGGGATACTATTGCTTCCTTAAAACAATGTGAACAAGCTATGCAACATGCATTCATTCCGGTAAGGAAAATTTCCTTTTATTCTCCTAAAGATTTTTTTTTCTTTTCCTTTTTCTTTTTCCTTTTATAGCTGTAGATAAATGGCATGTATTACATGCATTTAAAGACGTGTTATCTTCTCTGTAGCTCTTGTTTGGGATAAATATATCTCTGTCTTTCTCGGTATGAAGTATGAATTCTTAATATGGCCAGACATTGATCAATGAGAAAGAGTAAACAGTGGTGCAAGCCAACTCATCCCCCATTTAGAAAGTAGTTTCTAAATGTAACATGTACTAAAGAAAGGAAACATGATTGATGTTTCTCATATTAATATTTGATACAACTTACAGTACATATTTCTTGGCTGATTCCCCCACAACTCCTTAGAATGGCTTGAATATCTTTTGCAGTAGGTATGATACATAGATCAAGAATCCAAAAGTTAGTTCTTATTTTGTTTGCTTATCCAAGTAAAAGCCACCATAAAATCTTTCTTGAAAAGCGTGACTATTCCTTTAGTAAAGCAATGATGCACTATTTAGAAATTTGTAACTATAGCTGGTAGAAATATATGGATATATAAAATGAATTAATAAATCGGTGTCATTGTGTTATATATTGCAGAAATAATGTTTGTGCTTATATTTATTTAACCAGAGGAACTAGGCTAGCTACATCAGACAGGCTGAGATGAGGTAAATGGGACTTGGAAAAAGAGTTTTGAAATATTTAATTCTTCTGTTTTGAAGGATTAAGAGTAAAGGAATTAAGAAATAAGGAGCACTCTCAACAATTAGTCTGCTAAAATTTATTTGGAATCTCTCAAGAAAAACATTATTTCTGACATAGAAACTCAAGAGACATACCTCTATCCATAGTGGGACTAAATCTTCTATGAAGTTCAGGTTATTTTCAACTGACCCAAGTTAGGTGCGATTATATTTTTTTCTGTAACTTGAAAATCACCTAAGTGTTTCAAAGGCTGTGCTGCATCTAAAGTTCTTCTCACGGAGTACTATTTTCTAGTTGGATCTCTGTAAATTGATCTTGATTGTTAAAGACATAAAACATAATTTTTGCAAGGAATTTAAAAACTAATGGTGAAAAGCTCTCTAAATCAGATTAAGTTATAATGATTCTACATTGAACTGGAATCTGATGTGTATAGTTTGTTTCTCCTGTCTTTATTAAACTGTTCTTCCTTGGCTTCATCAAGGAGAGTATGATACTCTTTGTGAAGCTAATATCACCTAATCGTGGAGCATTCTCTAGCCAAGCAATTATTTTCTCCCTTTTAGGTTCTTTGCATGCACCTCCAATTTATCACCTAACATATTTTATTAAAGTGTTTTCTTCTCTCTTATTTTGTAATTTCTTAGAGTGAAAGAGAAAAGGAAAGTAAGTTGAAGGAAGAAACTAACACTTATGTGTTTGTTTTCTTATTTTCCTGTCTCGAACTCCCTAAATAGAGGATGCATCTATCCTCAGGGTCTAGCACAGTGCCTAGCACAACAAGGGTGCTTGGTGAGCACTTGAGAAATGAAATCAAAGAACAAATCTCCAAATCTAGCATTTCCAGTTAATACATAGCCGTTTTCGTCAACAGCTTTGTCTATACTAACCTCATAAAATTATTTCTATGATGTATTAAGCATATTGAGGAAATGACAAAGTATATTGATTTAATCAATTACCTCCTTTAAAATAAAACTGGTTCTCTTTTAAAATAAAAAACTGGAAATGAATAATGTGTGGGAAATGTAGACATATATTATGTAGCTCTCTTAGGAAACCTGACCTGAAAACTTCACAAACAGGTAAATGTTGTTTGTACATCTCCTATAAGTGTGTACTTCCAGCACATCATTACAATGCAGAGCTACCTACATGGTCTGGACCATGTCTTGCACACACAATGAGCTATAGAACACAAAGAGTTTTTCAGTCAGTGCACTTCAGGGAACTAATAATAAACCTGACATAAAATCTCAAGTCAGAATACAATCAACCCTAGAGAATCTTCCCATACAGCCTGAACTTTATCTTAGATAAAGGAAACTTAAAGCAGCTGATACCTGGAGAATGTAATTGTCTCAAACAGTCTACACAAACAGGGAAGCCAGTCCATGAAGTCTTTCAATGCTCCAGTATTTGATTTCATATAACAGATCATGCCTTGTAATGATGAGGCAGACATCAAATCTGGAATCTCAAGCAGATTCATCTACTCCACCCAAAAGCCCTGAGTATAGAACAGCAACTCAGAATTTCCCATATCTTTAGCTTAAGTGCCAGCCAATGTAAGTTGTAAATATTTATTAGATGGATGAAGGATAAAAAGCTCTCTCTTGAGTCCTGTAAATTGGTTCCATCATTGGAACCAATGTGTGTAAGCACATCTTTCTAGACATTTAGTATCTTTGGGGTCCAGGCAAATCAAAGGTTTTGCTATTTTATTATTGAAGTGAATGGATATGCTTGTAAAAACAGTCCCATAATTAGTCAGTCTTTTCACAGAGACTGACCTGTATTTCTGTTCACTATTAGTTCATTCATTCACTTCACTCATCTTTTACTGAGCTCCTGCTATATTCCAAGCATAGTCCAAACACAGGATAAGGACCTGAAGGACACTTTAACTTTTATGACACCATCACTTTAGAAGAGACACTTCATTACCCCTTGCCCACGTGGCACCCCACTGTTTCTTGCTGCAATGAACAAAGTTGATTTTCCTTATGATGGTAGTCATCATGTTTTAATTTTGTCTAATGTGAATGTCATGCATCTTGCTGAGCATTGGGAGAGATTCTGAGATGATTCAGTTAGGAGAACTCTGATGAAACCTCCACAGAATTCTGCTCATGAGGAATTTACACAGATGACTCTAACACTAGATACTAAGTGTTGAGTGCCCTAAGTATCGATGAATTACCATAAGAATTCAGGAAAAGGGCGAGTTTCACAGAAGGGTATCAGCTAGATTTTAAAGGTTAAATAGAATATTGGCACACAGTTATGATGGAAGAAGAGGACCTTCAAGTGGAGGGAAGAGAAAGGCACTTCTAATTGTGTAAATGTGGTCCATTTTTCCATCTGCTCATTCATTCAACCAATATTTATTAACTTTTTATGTATCCAATATTTATTAACTTTTTATGTGTAATATGACTGAGCATGTACCAATAAATAGGACAAGCTTAAACCTGTCCCAAGGGCATTTACATTTTAGGAGTGGGGACAAGCATTAAATAAACAATTATATGTGTATCTGCATTGCACACTTTGATGCTATCCTATGAGAGTTGTTCATAGCATTTCTCAGAGTTGCAATTCAGTATTACACATATGCATACCCAGATACACATCTATTGTCATAATAGTATAGCAACTGTAGATATTTTGCAAAGCCTCTGCAAACAAGACAAATAGAATAAAATATTCTTTCCCAAACATGTTGTAGTCCTAAACTACGTGCTAATTTCCCTAGCAATTAGTACATCCTGTCTGACACATCCTGGGCTTGGTACTTGCAGTATAAAAGTGACAGTATTTATTGAGCACCTCTTTTATGTTGTCTACTGTTCTAAGCACTCAAGACATTATTTCACCCAATTCTGTCAACAGTTCTCTGATGTGGGCACTATCCTCTCCGTTTTACAAAGTTTACAGAGGATCACATAACTTGTAAATGGAAAGACTGGACCTTGAAACTAGTTATGTGACTCCAGAACTCATTTCTTAATGGGTTCACTAGACTAAGGAGAAAACCACTAAGACTAAACCGGTTGCAACACAGTGTGGTAGGAGCAACAGTCAAGGAATGCACAAGCCACAGTAGATGCAGGAAGGTGGGAGTGATTGATCTGCCTAGATTGGAGGTGAAAGATGATGAAGGAAAATTGAAAAGAGAAGTCTTGAGATGGTTTTAAAGCAAGTGAAGGAGATAAGAAAGGGTGAAAGAGTAGGTAGAAAGGCCCCGAGGCATAGAAAAGCAGTGTGGAATGAGGACTAGTTATCAACTTTCCCCGACTCCTGATCTTCCTCTTTGAGCACCAGGCAAGAAGGTCAGTGACAGCAAGGATAAGGGTTGGGTCATTCATGTAAGGTCAGGAATCCTGCAGGTCAGTCAGAAAAGAATCACGGCATAATTCAGGCTCAGACTAAGGCACTGGAGCCTTTCAAGATAATCTCCAGTGGAAAAAAGAGATGACTTTCAGACACCTGGCTTCATTACCCTTACTACATATGGCCTGCTCTAAAGCTTAACACCTGTCTGTGCCTGGAAGTGAGGGCATATGCTTAGAGAAATAGAGATAGCTTATGTATAGATATGAAAGATATGTAGAAAGAGAAAATGAGATGAGAAACCACATGGTACCTAAGAAAGATACTGAAAGAGATGAGCCTGACAGGAACAGCAAGAGAATGGCAGAGGCGACTGTGGCCTCCTGGGTCCCTGAGAATCCCCGTTCCTTAATTCCTGTTCATCAGGTGGTTAACCTTTCATACCTCCTGCCCTTTCAACCTGATAGTTCAGATTTTGCTTAAGCTACTATAAGTGGCTTTCTGTTCTCTGCAACCAGAGAACCTTCATAAAGACAGGCCAGCTAGTGTCTAGTGGTTCAGGGACAGGAACTAGCCCTACAAGAAAGAACAGAACTAGAGCCAGAGAGAAGGCAAGCAAATCAGCTCAGTACACCGAGCTTGAAAGGTGAGGTTCCATCTTTTAAGATTTAACTCACATCACCTTCCCTAAGACTTCTGTGCCTTCTCCCTTATTATTTCAACTGTTTTAACACTCCCTGAAGAAAAATAAGACTAGAGAGTGTGCTCGTGCACTCCTTTAATCTATTCTTTCTTATTAGTCATTACAATGCCAACATGAAGGCCCCAATATTATCATCTCCGTTTTAGATCAGGGGGCCAGGTACCTTGTTTAATATCATACAGGTGTTAAGACCAGGAGAGAACCTGGGCCTTCTCAGCTTAATCCTACCTGCGTTTCTCTTTCACACCCACCATGGGACTTTGCCTTTATTTCTCTTGTGATACTGCTCAGCTTTGTATTACAAACATTTGGGGGATTTCTCTTATTTTTACATGACACAGTAAACTCCTTACAAAGCAAAACCATGTGCGTCTTCTACCTACTTTCTGTAGTTCCAAGTATAGTGCCTTAAATATGATGTTTGCTAAATAAATCTGCATGGGCTGATTAATACTTAAAATGTGAGAACTTAGGCAGCAATGGGATGATAATGAGGGAATAATCCTTCTTGTCTGGAATACCTCCTTAAAACCTGTCTCCTCAGCCCCAGTATCACTTCCAGAGATCCTGCCTCTGGTCCCTGGATGTTGACTTTGAGCCATTGTAAGCTTAGGTCAGCTCTAAATAGGATTTTGCTCAACGATGAGTTTCAGTCCTAGTTCATGGTGTTCCAAGTGTGTTTTGTCCTTTCTGGATTCTAAATATTACTTGACTCATCATCCTCAATCATGTTAGATTCATTTCTCTGTTTCATTCCTCTTAGCCTCACTTCGCACTTCTGTCTAGTAATACCCCAGTTTTTAGTCTATTTCCTCCTGAAGAATATGAACAAGGCTATTAATGGAATTCCTATTAGTAAAGGAACAAAGATGACAATCTATAGAGATATTCAACCTAAGGGCGGGAAATAACTACATCAGAAGCGACCTGAATAATTGCAGTAGCCTGGGACTGCATGAACATTTGCAGATTTCTGTTAAAATGGAATGAGATTGTCGCTTTTGTTTTTTAACAAAGAACAAGAACTTGCTATCTTTTTTGTCTTCCTCTCTTGTGCCGTTCGCATTTTCTTTGACTGCTGGTCTTGTGATTCCCGTGCATAGGCATCTCGAGTCCATGAAAAATTAATGCCAGGTGCAGGATGTCTTCTTTTTGTCCCATTGTTGCTCCTTGTACAATGTTTATGTTGCCTCATCACAATGGGTATCAGTAGTACAGATATACGTTACTGTACAACATTGTAAAGCCCATTTTCTGCCACTCCCACTTTCCCCACCCACTCCAATAATTGCAAAAATAGGACCCAAAACGGTTTGGTTACAGAATAGAAAAATAGGCAGTTGTTCAGAGCTAATAATATCAGTCCTCCTCCAAGTAGCTAAGCAAAATTAAAACCACACGTATCAAATTCTTAAAAACTTTAATGAGCAAATACTAGATATGTTGTACTTCTTTAAGCTTCATTTAGATATTTCTATTTAGCAGGGAGATGCTTAACACAATGGAGTTTCTGATTTTTATCTTGAAAACAGACTTTGTTATTGCTGCTGTTGAGATCCCCACTACACTGCTACTACGATCTTCCTTATATTGCTCTATCTCGTTACAATTTTCACAACAGCATAAATTACATTCTTTCTCTTTATAATCTAGCAACGTAGGCAAGGCAGGTTTTAATATTTCCATATTATTTATAAGAGAATTGAAGTTGAAAGAGTTGAAGTGGCTGGAATCAGAAGTAGTTAAGGAAGAAGACATAACCTAGTAGAAATAGAAGCTCAGTCAGTCCACTGTACTTTTGTTCAAATTCAGAATTTTAGCTACTTTGAAACATCTGGGTCTGAGTTCTTAACTTTCCTGGACCTCAGCTTCATTCTCTATAAAATTAGGTTTTATACAGATCTTTCGAGGGTTGACTGTGGTTTAAATGAGATAATGTGAGTTAAACCCTTAGCACAATGTCTAACCAAAGAAAGTGCCCAAGAAGGGCTGCCGTTATTACTGTTGCTAATTTTTAATGTTTTATAATGTTCTATATATGATCCTATTTGCTTCTCAAAGAAGCACATTAGGTTGACAAATAATAATTTATATCTCCATTTATACATAAACAGAAAATGTGACAGTTTAAACAAGGCTAAAATCATAATATAGGTGAGGGGAAAGTTCTTAAATCTCAGTGAGATGACCCAAATCCTAAACTCCTTTTATTACTATTTTTATGATATTCAAAATTAGGTTAATATTAAAATCAGGAATTACCAATGCTTATTTATAGCTGTATGTAACCTTAAAAATAATTTAGTCAAGTGACCTGACCAAGTTCTACAGTGACACAACCAGCCCTAGACACCTTATCTGCTGACTCCAAGTGCAAGACTAGGAGGTGCTCATCCTATAACATAAAAACATATTATGCAAATGTTTTTGTTGAGTTAGAATGGGCAAAGAGGGGTCATAAAATATAAGGTTGCAAACATATTCATAAGGAAGTTATCATCACTTTTCCAGTTAGTTAAAGAAATCTTTTATAAAACAAATGAAGGTTCCAGTATTCTGAGATTACAGTTTCAATGGACAAAGTGGTCTCAGGGTAAAAAGGAGAGTCAGCCTGAGAACTACTATTTTGATTTCCACTTGTGGCAGAGTCCCCACGTACCATAAAACAACCTCCTCCATGCCTACTTTCTCTTCCTTTTACTCTTCTCTCTTACTCTTTCCCTTTCTTTCCTCTAGCCCACATCAACAGATAATACTCTTCCATCTTTACTCTGAAACACAAAACTACAGCTTCCTGAGCCCAGAAGGAGGTTAATTGGCAAGCAGAACCCTTGCTTTGCAGAATAACTGGGGGTAAGGGAGCCATGGAAAGCTGAGAAACCAAGACTTACGTAGACATTGCCACTCTGGAAAGCTAGGGCAGCTGTCGGGCTAGGAACTGGTTGGCATTTTGGACCTAGAGATTTGTAGGCTCTTCACTGTGGAACAAAGAGTTCATTGCCTAGTCAATGACAATATACAAACACATCTGCAGAATATATTCTTTGGCATTAGCAAACGCTAGCAGTAGTTAGCCAGCTTCTATTTTTCTAGGCCCCATTCACTTCTTTTCTTTTTCAATCTATTTTTTCTGTTTTTCCCCAATGAAAATAATTCCAAATATAATATTGATTTTGAAGACAGGATGGCTAAAGGGAGATTGATAGACTTATAGATATTATCAGAATTTAAAATAAGGGAAATGGAACTAAAATGCTCTCTACTTCGTTCCTTCTGCAACCCAGCCCAAGGGCCATGTTTCAGAGGCAGGTATTGAAATACCTTGGTAAAACAGTAAACCAAACTCATATCTCCTCTTTGTCTCTCTCCCTAACATTTCCTCACACACACACACACACACACAAATCTAAATATGAAATATTTTAAAACTTTCTCTATGGTTTAGCCTATTATGTTTTTCAACTTTGACTGTATGATCTAATATCAAATTGTGGTTGATGGGGGAAAAATGAAAGCAGGGATTGGATGTTAGCAAACTCTTCCTTTTAGAGATAAGGCTTCTAGGAAATGGAGAAAAGCAAGAATAAAAGAAAGAGCTTGGTGATACTTCTTCACTTCACTTCAGATATTTTTGAGTTTTGAATATGGGAGGGAATTCTTTGCCACTAATTGCATTGTCATAAGGCCAGAAAATTAACTGATTCACAAGAAAAACAAACTGTAGACTATAAACATAGAGCTAGATGATGATAAATGCATTAGGAGGTATCTCGTCTAAGATATTCAGAACCTTATCCTTTAGCCAAAATCATTAGAAGCCACTTTATATCATTGGTCTTTTTCCAATTTGATTTTTGTCTTATTTAACCATGGCTTTCTTAACATCATATCTTCTAACTTTCTGTATCTGAATGATAAAAGCAGAGATCATCATTATCCAGAAAGAAGATTTGTATAGCATCTCTGCTTTCTTTCTAGTATTTCCCAGCAAAGCAAAATTTATGATAAGTGAAATCAAATTCTTAATGAGACATAGACTCTTAGAGGTCATCCATTTCACTCTCTACTCAAATATAGAAACGAGTAGGGAGGCTCAGTGAATTGCTTTTTCACCCTGAGTTACTGACCTTGTTGGGTCTAAAGCTTCAATCTCCTGATTCCCAGTCCAACCATCTTTATAACAGTGACATAATCCCTCAACTGGATTGTGGTTACTTCCAGGGAGGTAAAGTGACTAACTTTTGATAGCCATGCAAGAACTTACCTGAGATGTTAGGTTGACTCCGTTATAAATAACTTAAAACATTCTTATATTTAAAAAAATAGATATTTATGAAGTAAAATACTAAAACTATGTGAACTTTTTAAGGTAAAACATGAGACTTCAAATGAATGTTTAGTTTTGGGTGAATCTTTTGATAGAGGTCTTCATATTCATCTGAAAAATTGAGCAAGTTCTTAGGATGCCATTTTGCTTTATTCATGATCTTTGAATCTTTAACTTTTCATTAAACCTCATGTTTCCTTCTGCCTTTCCAACTTCTAATATGTACCTCTGGACGTAAATTAGAGCATGGAGCAATTCCAGTGCCGCCTTCCTTGCTGTACACAGGGTGGTGTTACAACAAACATATGGATTTGGAGTCATGAAGAGTGACCTTTTTGGAAAACTGGACAGCCTCATACAAAAGAATGAAATGGGACCACTCTTTTATATTGTACACAAAAATAAATTCAAAATGGATTAAAGACCTATGAAACCATATGAAACCATATAAAACCTATGAAACCATAAAAATCCTAGAACACAGGTGCTAACTTCTTTGACATCAGCCATAGCAACTTCTTTCTAGATGTATCTCCAGAGGCAAGGGAGACAAAAGCAGAAATAAACTACAGGGACTACATCAAAATAAAAAGCTGTGCAGCCAAGGAAATAACAAAATTAAAACTCAGCTTACTAGATGGGAGAAGATGTTTGCAAATGATGTATCCTATAAAGGGTTAGTACCCAAAATGTGTAAAGAACTGATACAACTCAACACGCCCCAAAACAAATAAGCCGGTTAAAAAATGGGCAGAAGACATGAACAGACATTTCTCCAAAGAAAAAATTCAGATGGCCAATATTCACATGAAAAGATGCTCATCATCATTATCATCAGGGATATACAAATTAAAACTACAATGAGATACCACTTCACACTTTTCAGAATGGCTAAAATCAAAAACACAAGAAACAACACGTGTCAATAAGAATGTGGAGAAAGGGGAACACTCAAGCACTATTGGTGAGAATGTAAACTGTTGCAGCCACTGTGGAAGATAGTATGGGGGTTCCTCAAAAAATTAAAAATAGAACTACTTTATGATCCAGGAATTTCACTACTGGGTATTTACCCAAAGAATACAAGAGCACTAATTCAAAGGGATACATGCACTCTTATGTTTATAGCAGCATTATATACAATAGCCAAGATGTGGAAGCAGACTAAGTGTCCATCCGTTGCTAAATGGATAAAGAAGATGTGATATATATATCACATATATGTGTGTATATATGTATGTAATATAAAATATATGTATGTAATATAAAATATATGCATAACATTATTCAGCTGTAAAAAAGAATGACATTTGCAATGACATGGATGGAGATAGAGAGTATAATTTTAAACAAATAAGTCAGAGAAAGACAAATACGATATGATTTCACTCATATGTGGAATTTAAGAAACAAAACAATCAAAGGGGGAGAGTAAGAAAGAGAGGGAGAGAGAAAGCAAGAAACAGAGTCTTAATTATAGAGAACAACCTGATGGTTACCAGAGTGGAGGGGGTGAGGAATGGGTTAGATAGGTGATGGGGATTAAGGAGTGCACTTGTGATGATGAGCACAGGGTGATGTATGGAATTGCTGAACCACTATATTGTATATCTGAAACTAATATATTTTTTAAATTAAAAAAAAAAGAGTGAGCCTTGGCTCCACTAGTTATTAGTCTAGTGACCTTGGATAAGTTGCATTACAGGTCTGTCCCTCACTTTTGCTATCTGTATAATAAGCATAATGATAGCATGCAATTCATAAGCTTGTAATGAGGAGTAGAAAAGATGATTATAAATGACCAACATATGATAGGCATAGAAGAGTCTTTCTGCTTGTAACTGTCCTTAATTTACATGTCATGCTTCAGACTTGCATTGTCTGCAGTGCATGATAAGTTCCAGATGCTCCCATCCACAGCATCAAATGTGCAAGAGTAGTCATCAGGAGGCAGTGTGCAGTTACCCCTTTCTACCCATTTCACCTAGCCTGTTGCCTCATGGGTTTCTCATGAGTCCTATCTCTTATTTCTGTGGCTCTAGTTTCAAAAGTCTAAAAACCCATTAACAAACATCTTTGAGTATATTGTATGTCAAGCACTGATGGAAGTGTTGGTTGGGGGAGGCTGGTTAAGAGTCCCACCCTCAAAACAATTACAGTTTCAGCAAGGAGATACAAATATCACACATGAATTGGTTAGCCATTAACATGTATAGGAACAAAAAGAAACATCCATTAAGAATGTCAGAACTTGGGGCGCCTGGGTGGCTCAGTCGTTAAGCGTCTGCCTTCGGCTCAGGGCATGATTCTGGCGTTCTGGGATCGAGCCCCACATCAGGCTTCTCTGCTGGAAGCCTGCCTCTTCCTCTCCCACTCCCCCTGCTTGTGTTCCCTCTATCACTGGCTGTCACTATCTCTGTCAAATAAATAAAAAATCTTAAAAAAAAAAGAATGCCAGAACTTAGTGCTTTCACATAATTTCTTTCCTTTAACATTTATAGTTCATTGTGAACGGAAGTAATATAACTAATGCATGCTTTGAAATTTGGAGAGCAGGACGGATGGATAGATTGAGTGCTGCAGTCAGGATTGAGGAAACTTTCATGGAGCATCTAGGGCTTTAGATTGTCCTTGAAGGATGAATAGAATTTAGTTAAGTAGATAAGAAAGGGGACCATGATTGATTCATGATATAAGAGAAGGAAGAAATGGAAACAATATATTATGACAGATATGAGCAAGGTATGTTCTTGGAGTAGTAAGAATCTTGGCTTGATGGAAAGAAAGGACTGGGAAGGGAGTAAATAGTATCCATTTATTGATTCTACTGTGTGCAAGACTTTGATCCATGTACTACAGAAAAAGCTAGCCCTACCTTAGCCTATTGAACCAGTTGACTGCTTGCTTAGAATTCTGGTACCTAAGTGTGGAAAATACATCTATGCTACTGAGATTATAGCTCTTTGGTGGCTTAGCAAAAAGGAGCAGATGGTATCCACATGGATCTTTCCAGGAATAACGCCACATGGAGTGAATCGGTGAATTAAGTATGTATAGTTATATGGCATGGGGCACATTGACTAATCCACATTTGAGATTTAAGCTAATGACTCCATTTTTCGTGCAATCTCCAGAGAACATTTGCATAAATAAAGCAGTTAGGTTTGTAAATGCTCAGTGTGAATCAGTGGAATTTGTGGCAGAAATGGATAAAAGCAAGGGATTCAGAGTCAAAGGACCTGGGTTTGAATCCCAGCTTTGCTCTTTGCTAGCTGTCTCATGTTAGGAAATTCACAGAATCATTCGATGCCTCAGTTTACTTATCTATAAACAAAGGAATATTCCGCCAGGCCCTCTGGGTTCTATAAGGAGTAAACAAGAAAACACAGGTAAAAAGTTTATCATACTTGCCTGGCACACAATGGGTATTTGCTCAGTCAATGTTAGTTCCCTCTTTCTGTGGGAAATTAAGTGATCTAATGTATATAATCATGCTCTATAAATTATAAAGCATGGTATTAGCTGTTAGTATAATGCAATTATCAATTTGAGTTTCAGTGATAATCTGAAGTTTTGGTGAGTCATTTATTTTTGCCTTTTATACTAGGTGCAGAGAGGTATGTGTCAGGGGAGCTGGGTGGAAGCCCGAAGAGTCCTCATATCTAGTAGTTCAAGCAACTTTTATCTCTTATTCTAAGTGAAATTAATTCTAGAGAAAACATAAAGAAAGATCTATTTGGTTCCAGGTCTCCACTTTCTGTTCCTTACTCTGCAGGCTACCCCATCTTTCCTGCACCAGAGATAGAGGTACTTAACTCAGCCTACCTGAGGTCTTCAGGATATCGTCTATTTTCTGCACAGTATTACACTACCTTGTATGCTAAGGGAGGATTGAGAAGGCATGTTAACACTTCAATCCAAAGGGATAAAAGAATAATGGTGGGTTTTCAAGGATCAGTGAGGGGAGTCGCGTTGACTAACATAGACTTCTAGAGACATCAAATCCAAGCAAATGTTTTGCAGTTGTTTAAGAATTACCCACATAGGAACCAGACTTCCAGGTTTGGCTCCTGGCCTTGCTATCAACAGCTGAATGACCTTGGGCACATTGGTTAACATCTCTGTGCCTGTTTTCTGTAGAGTGAAGATAATATTATTTTTATAATTAAGAGCATTCAGGCAGGCAGAGTTGAATTGAATTCAAGCCAAACATGAATCTGCCATTTTTTCCAATTTTTTTATGATTTATTTATATATTTCAGAGAGAGAGAAAGCACGCCTGTGGGGGTAGGGGTGGCGGGAGAGGGGAAGCAGACTGCCTGCTAAGCACAAGCCAGATGTGGGGATCCATCCCGGGACCGGGAGATCACGACCTGAGCCAAAACCAAGAATCTGATGTTCAAACTACTGAGCCACCCAGGCACCCCTTTTTTCTCCAATGTTCTGAGCTGGGCTGATGGTAAGCTGGGTAGGTAGCTATTTGTGCATTTTGTTAAGTGTTAGTCAGAGCGGCCAAGGTCTTTGCTTCCTCCAGAGTTGTTCCCCTGAGACATCCTGCATAGTCATTAACCTGCAAACAATTCACTGTTCAATCACCCACCCTCCTGTTATTGCCTCACTGTCCTCGCTTGTGTACATGTGGGAGGGCAGGGGCTATGTCCCTACAGGGTACAGGCAGAACAGGGTACAGACCGGAACCACTTGGTACTACTATTGGTGATGACTCAGAGCCCAACTGGATCAAACTGCACACACCTGGTTGGTCTTGTGGAGAGAGAATATGAAAAGGAGAAGAAAATCCAGGAAAGCAAAAAATAACCACAGTAATAAATAATATAAACTTACATCGGTGGAGTACCTCTCTTTTCGCTTCACATGCATTATTTCTCCAGCTAACTTCTTGGGAAATAGGTTAACTGAAAAATAGTGTTGTCCCATTTTTTAAGTGGGGGTTTGAAAGAGATTAAGGGACTTAGAAACCCTCTGAGAATTGGGGAATTGAATCTGAGTCAGTACGGTGAGAAATTTCTCTTCAGACAGGGAAAGAGGAGCTAGCAACTTGCAGGACAGAAAATAACTGCATTTCTACCTGTAGCCTGGAGAAAAGTCAGCAGAGGGAGTCGGGAGATGGTGGTGGTTGTCAGCATGCGATCTGGGGCTTTAGACTTGGGCTTGAAACCTGGTTGTAATCCTCTTAGATGTGTGACCTTAGGCAAGTACAGGAAAATGCACTTCTCCCTCCCTTACTTTTTTTTCTTTTCTTCTGTCCTTCCAAATGGAAACAATAATGTTTTCCTTAAAACATTTTGAGAAGTAAATGCACTGATGCATCTTAAGTGTTTACCACAGCCTCTGGAACACAATAGTCATTTAATAAATGCTTCACAGTTTATTCTTGTTCTTGTTGTTATCCTGTCTTCAGCTTTGATACTAAATAATTGTGAGATTTGGGGCATGCCACTTCCTTTCTGTTGCCATTTTCATATTTATAAAGTGAAAGTGTAGAATTAGAGGATCCTTAAGGTCTCAGCTTTAAAGTTTTATAATTCTAGAGTGGATTTGTTTCTTTTATTTCTTTCTCACACAGCCATCAATATGTCTTTAATCAGTTATTTACCAATATTTTTTCTTCGGAATTTACTTGAAAAAAAAATCCTGACTGAGTCAACCAGGCTATGCCTGTGCCATTAACCTTCTCTTAAGCCATGCTTTCTGCAGGCCTGTTCACATGATATACCAGGGCCCAGCACCCGGGCCAGAGTGAGGAGGGTAGGGCTCTGGCACCAGCGAGAAGCCACGTGGATATATCTAACTTTGCTTAGAGCTGGCCTCTGACTTGTTAGTGAGCAGTCAAAGTTAAAATCCAAAGAGCTCTGGTAAAATCCAGTTCCATTCTGAAAGGCAGTAGAGTATAATATCAGAAGTATGGATTCGGAGTTAGACAGTCTAGGTTTGAAGATGGTCTGTTTACCATATGTATGACTTTGGGAAAATTACTTGACCTCTGCTTCCTCACTTGTGAGCTGAGAATAATGGTACCTGACTCATTGGGTTATGTGAAGATTAAGTAAGTTAACTGATATAAATAAGTGCTATATAGATGCTCGACCTTATTATTATCCATCCCAGGGTTAATGTACAGAAGATCCAGGTATGGCTGCGTCAGGGTACTATGAGATTTCAGATAGTGAGGATGCTCAGGGACAACTGAAGACTCCTGGTAAATCCTTCAAGTAGGAGTAGAACCCTGCCAACGCCTAAGGATGTAGAGCTCCAGCTCAGCAGATTATGGGAAAGGAGAGGGAAGGAAGGGTTTCATTTCTAGCAGAGAACTAGAGGCAGGAAATTGAAGTGGGAGTCTCCCTCACCCCACCCACATTGCATTTTTTATTTCTGGAATGGGCCAACATAGTGGAGGATTAGGGGGAAAACCTGAAAAAAAAAAAGTTATCCTGAGTTCAATCCTTAGCATACCAATTCAGTCCTTAATGTTAGATATCTCATTTCAGACCTGATGTGGGTAGTAACCCCAATATTCTACTTCCCTGGTTAGAATTAGGACATGGTCTGATTGGGGCTCAGTCTGATGTGTGAATTGTGTGTGTGAATTGTGAGGCCAGGCTGTTAATAACCTTGTAGCGGATGACTTAAGCCAGCTAATATTTACCTTGAAGTTTGGGGATCTTTAGCTGTCTCAGTGAAATCACATGCACACACAAATGGACTCATTTAAAAACTTACAGTGGCTTCCATTTTGTTTCAAGTTGTCATGCCACATGTATATGAAAGTCATTTATAGGACCTATGTTACTTCTTGCCCACTCAGGAGTCTTGTCTTTTAAGGCTGAGAAGATAAACCAGAGATACTGTGCCTCAAAAGCCGCTAACATGTTATTCTTGCCTTATTTTACCTCCTACTTGATTTGGCTTGACAACCGCTTGCCTTCAACTTGCATGTTCCAGGTCATTTGAAATCCCTGCACAGTTCCTAACCCCAGCCTTGCTACTGTTCAGTTCCTTCTGTGTTTAGGTCCCTTGACTGTGTGGGTTTCTCTCCTTTTCCACTTTCCTTCTTAAAAGTTTAGATATAGGCCCCGATTCAATCTTGTGACCTTCTCACTGGTTAGCCTACACTTGTCAGATGTAAGCTTCCCAGAGTGTGCTCTTTGGCTGACTGGCTGTTGTACCTTACCTGCCTATACCTTGCTTGAGGGGGCTTCCTGACCATAGCTGACCTGGTAAACACTTGCCCATATATATCAGAAGTATTTCTCAAATCTAGCACTTAACAAATATCAGGAGGCAACCATATCAGTCAGAATCAATGAACCCCTTTGAAAATTTGCATTCATTATGTCAGATTCTTTTTTAGTTACATTTTCTTGGTGGCAAGCAGCAGTTTATCTCTTACTAGCATAAACAAAGTTGTTGATGTAATTTAAAGGTATTTGGGTTCCCCATGGAAGTCAAAGAGAGGAAGGGAGCTGGAATTCAGGAATAACTTGATATAACAACTTAAATTTTGCAGTATTCTATTTGCTTCTGGCTTCTCTACGATTAGCTTTATACTTCCCTCTTGCTATGAAATGGCTTTCTGCACGTAGAAGAGAATGTAATATAAAATGCAAACCAATTATATCTCATAGTTTGGGCCACCTAAGAGAGATTGATTTTCTTAAACCTTTATAGTTTCAAAAATCCTTGACTAGATTTGCATAAAGACAAGCCTTGAAACTTCTGATTAAAAGATTTTTTTTCATATTTGTTAAAAATCTCTTTCCTGTTGATGAAAATAAGCACACTGATGCTGGCATCTGCTAAGTTACTGGTTGGATTTAAGGCTTCAATTAAATAGAGTACCCAATATGGAAGGAGATTGTGTGTACAGCAGGGCACTATGCACTGTGGAGATAAAGCTTAGAGGAACCATCAAAGTAACTAGGGAATTGGTTTTAAGAATCTGAAACCAAACTTGATCAAACTGGCATGGATTCACATGATTTCAAAAGTGAGAAAAGAAACAGAAGCCAGGATGAGCCAAGGGGAGATCTGAAATTAACAACTGGTGAGGAGAGCACACTCATGGGCCATACTTAGAATTCGACTGCACTCTGTCACCAATTGGGATTTTTATTCTCTGCTGATATGTGCCATTGAGTACCTTAAAGATTCCAAGAAGCTTCTGTGAAAATAGTCCGGGGAGGACTGTGAGGGTCCTGGAGCAGAGCAATGAGAGATCTGATCTTCAGAGAGCCGATGTAGCAGCACAGTGGGATACAAAACAGCCAACCATGATATCTTCTTGGTGGTCATGCCAGAGATTTGCCAATGTCAGATGTATGTGCTGTATCTGTGGATTCACACATTCCATACATTCTGTTTTTTATGCATTTTTAGTGACTTTAAAAATTGTAGGCTTTAATGGGGGCTTCTGGATCTTTCTAGCACCAAAAAGGAGCAATGAGCTTTCTATATAGCATAGATTGTACTTCACAACCTCTATATTCTTTTTCTTTTTTTTAAGATTTTGTTTATTTATTTGACAGAGAGAGAGACAGCCAGCAAGAGAGGGAACACAAGCAGGGGGAGTGGGAGAGGAAGAAGCAGGCTCATAGTGGAAGAGCCTGTTGTGGGGCTCGATCCCACAATGCCGGGATCACGCCCTGAGCTGAAGGCAGACGCCTAACCGCTGTGCCACCCAGGCGCCCCAACAGCCTCTATATTCTGCAGTTATGAAATAATCATTTCATAAAAGCTGGACAGTTAAGCAACGGGGATTGGTTAAGGAAAGAAAGTCACAGTGGATATTGGGAAAGCAGTCACAGTCTTGTCGGTAACAAAGGAGATTTTGGAGTTATCCTAGAAATGCTCTCCAAAACTTGCAAAGAAGTATGGCTTTCCTTTATACCCTCATCTATACTTTGTAGCTACATTTAGTCAATAATTCATAAGTATTTATTGAACTCCTTTGGTGTACCGAAGTGCTGTGAAGAATTCTAGGAAAGTATACAATCTTTGTCATTTTTTAAACAGAGTCTGATTAGAAGAACCGAATTTACATATATGAAATGGAAAATAGCAACACAGATGAAAACAATAAATGGCATCATATAGAAAAGGGGTTTTTGTACAAAATTTATTCCTAGACCACATTAATGTAATCTATAAGAGGAAAAACAAAAGTAAGATGGGTTGAATCAAATTGATGCATATTTATTGACCAAAATATACTAGATAATAAGGGAAAATATAAGTGTTGCGTGTGATACTCAGAAAAATTTCAGTCTGGTCAAGGAGACAAGACACAAATGTTTTGGGTCATCCTGGGAACCAATTAGAAAACACAGAAGAGAGGAAGTCAAAACTAAAACACGGACTAGGATGACAACACCAGTAACCATTCAGGCATCACCAGATGGCTTTCAAGGTCTGATATGCAAGACCTTAAGGCATCTCTTGCCTCCAGAGTGGTCTTTGGTTTGCCTGAGTCTTATATGCTGCTCTAACTAGAGATTTTCAATCATTGCAGGACTCATGCAATGAGCCACCCAGATACTGAGATCATAGAGTAGCTTAGTGTGGAAAAAAATGGATTTTGAGGTCAGAAAGGCTAGTGTTAAATCTAAGCTCTCATTTTCCCTGAGCCTCTGTTTTCTCATCCATATGTGGGGATAGTAATAATGATGCTTCATCAATACGGTTTTGTGGAAGTTAAATGAGGATATATGTGCATGTTCTTATACATGGGCAAGTAATATGTATTTAATAAATGGTACATCACATGGTCTAATCTTTAGTTTTCTTTAGTGCAATTGAAGCGACTAATATAGCATTGAAAACTCTGGGGTATAAACAGTTCACAAATCATTCAGTAAAATATTCTTTTTTCTTTTTAAGATTTTATTTATTTATTATTTATTTATTCGACAGAGATAGAGACAGCCAGCAAAAAAGGGAACACAAGCAGGGGGAGTGGGAGAGGAAGAAGCAGGCTCATAGCAGAAGAGCCTGATGTGGGGCTCGATCCCACAATGCTGGGATCACGCCCTGAGCCGAAGGCAGACGCTTAACCGCTGTGCCACCCAGGCGCCCCATCAGTAAAATATTCTTAACAGTGGTCCATCTTTAGGGACACTAATAATAATGTTTAACATTGATTCTGAAATTTAAGTTTACAAAGCACGTGAAATATATCTCCTCATTTATTCTTCAAACAACTCTTTCAGAAGGTGATTATGTCTATTCCCATTCTACAGAGAAGTAAACTAATGCAAAGGGAGTTAATGTAATTGCCCCCAGATGACACCACCAGGAAGTTGCTCAGCCCCCAAAACTTATAATCAGAAAGTTGCCAAACCAAACTCGAGCCCAAGTTTTCTGTCTCTAAGCCTCATGTTCTTTTCCTTATACCACATGCCTTTTTACAAGCACTGTTTTGTGTGTGTGTGTGTGTGTGTGTGTGTGTGTGTGTGTGTGTGTGTTTTGGGGTTTTGTTTTTTGTTTTTGTTTTGCTTTGTTTTGTTTTTGGTGGGATCCAGTGGAAACTGTCTTTCTCCAAAACCACTATTTACCCTAAGGTTAGTGAACAGACTGTGAACATCTAGCTGACCCACCATGTAGATGTGTATACCAGGGTCCTGCTCTTAATACCCAGTATGTTGTGTTAAAACATGGAATTTATTTTGTGAAATCTCCTGGATTGCCATTTGTTTTATCATTCTATTAGGATTCCATAGGCACAGATTGACATTAAAAAGCTGTTAACTCTGTTAACTCCAGAGGGCATAGCTAATGAAATGTCCCAAAAGTTGAGCACTTGCCAAAACCACCATGTCTTATAGGACAGCTCCCGATTAATCATGATGAGAGTATTTCCTCTATCTAAATGAAATCTGCAATTTGGGAAGGAGATTAAAGATCCTGCAGGGGATGAAGGAAAAAATGCTGTGAAAATTCTAGAAACTAGAAAATAAAGATAGGTCTACTCAATATTCATGAAGTCAGATTGGTGGATGCAAATAGAGATTGCAATCTCTTATTTTCTAATGACTTGCCTTGTAGCACTTCTGTATCAGTTTTACACAATTTCCTACTCAACTTTAAGGGAATGACTAGAGTTTGTACAAAATTTTTTTTAAAAAAGAAAGTTTAGCATACCTAATATGATTTTATGCCATCTTCGACAAATTTCCTATCTAAGGATTTCTAAGATATGTGATCAGAAATGCATAAATGACAAAAGATGGCATAAAGATGCATAATAGGTAAGCATATATAAGATGTCAATGAGTGATCTCTCTATTTTCAACATATCCTCAAAAGGCAGTTTAAAGAGAAGGATTACAAATACTGTTTTGGGTTTAAGTTTGCTGTCATGAGAGAAAAGTTATTTTATTTTGTCCAGCCATTTTATAAAGAAATGTTATACATTTTAACTGTCACCCAATTTATTAGAAATTTTTACCTTATACACAACTCAAATCCTCATCTCCTACTGTTGGGTAGAATTTAAGAGAAAATGAGTATAAGTTCAACTGCTTGCTTCATTTCATTATGTAGCAAATGTAGCAAACAAATATTTGAAGGAGGAGGTTGCAGTGAACTCCAAGATATTTCATTTATCCCCCAAAACCCTGACACAGTGCCTGTACAGGTCCTCAAGAAATACTGTTGAACTCTGTTAAATTCTGTTTATCTGTTTAACAGATCCTATCTCAAAATAGACTACTTGTGATTTAATTTTTTTTTTCTGTTTCTCTTTTTTAGGCCAGCCCTGCTCCTATAATTGTCAACACAGATACTTTGGACACGATTCCTTATGTAAGTAACATTTTTATTAAGACTTTCTTTACAAATTATATTGGAATATAATCAGATAAATTTAAAATTCAATGCATATACAGTTTTACCCAATCCAGATAATCTTATGAAATGTGTAGAATGAGTTTTGTGAATTTTGTTTTGATATTTGCTAAATCTGAGCTTAGTCATGCAAATAGTTTCCTCTTTCATTCATTGTTTTCTAAAGCACAAAGACACTTCATGAGAAAAGAAAAGAAAGCCAATTGTGTTCAAATAATGTTAAATTTCCTAGGTGGTTTCCTGAAAAAATAATGAATTGCTTATAGAAGAGATGGATAAACTTCCTTTGGTTTCTTAGTAAAGGAATACGTAAATCAATATCTATGGCAGGGCTTAGAATATAAGTAAGTTATCACTAAATATTTGATGGATTTTGCCAGGCTTCTAACAAGAGCTGTAACAAACTTTTGTGAGGGGTAATCTTTCTGTATATACTAAAACGTGTGGTTTTAGGAAAACCTGGAAAATGAGATAGATACTAGGATCAGGCAGATCAGTAAAGCCTGGGATCCTGTACCTGAAATATAGCCACTATAATGGCCAAAATTCTTGACAAAAAAGTTTGGCTGAGCAGGGGAGATTGGAGAGTGGCCACAGGACATGTGTGGGTGAGTGGTTGACATTATGGAGGCCCAACAAGGCTTTCTGAGCAGCCCTAGCTAATGGATAGAGAATAGTGATTGGGGAAGATGCGGCAGACACAGGTGCGTGCAGGGAATTTGAAGCAAGGAGAAGGACTGCAGGGATAATGGATAAGAACAAACAGGTTCTTGGTCTTTGATTAAATGAATAAAACTTGTGAAGCACTTGAAAGAGTACCTGGTGCAAAGGAAATGCTTGGTAATTATCGGCTATTTTGAATCTTAGACCCCCAGCCTCAAATGCCTATAAGGACCAAGTAACTCACAGAAATACATGGGGACATAGGGAATAGAGAGCACATGGCCTTCCGAAGGGGGCAGCTGCCACTTGGCTACAGTGGGTTGGTACTAAGGGGAAATGGGGACCAAGTGCTGTCAGGTTATCTCATTTTTCGAGAGAAGTTGGAAATTTGAATTTTTACATAAAAGTTTGGAATTTTTAAATACAGGCAACTGATTTTCCAAAGTTCATGTGCGGTATGCCAAACAAAATGTGTCCAGTCCAGAGGCTGCCCTTTGGGAGACGTCTGCCTCAAGGAACTGGAGATCCTGAGCAGGTCCTCCAAGCCAGGACTCAGCCACAGGGGAGCAGAATGCTAGAACTGGAGTACAAGGTTGGGACTTGATTACAGGAACAAGTGACTAAAACTGGGACATGGGGTCAGGACAAGAATAACAGCAAGCTTGACTTGATGCTGACTCACCTGAACTACTGAGCTAGGGCTTCTTCAATCTTTCTGAACAAGAGTCTTTTGGGGTCAGACAAGAAATGGGGTTAAAAGCTCACTGGTAGGAATCAGTGGCCCCAGCTGTGGAAAGAAAAGGATTCTGCTAGGAGGGAACAAAGCAATACATTAAAGACACATAGCATCTACTATTCTGTCTCTCAGTCTTCCTATTTTCCTTTATTTATGAGACATTTATATTGGGATTACTGTACACCTGACACTAAGTACTTAACAAATATTAACTCAATCCTTAAAACAACCCTATGTGATAGGTTCTATTAAGTTCTCTAGATTACAGATTAAAAAACTGAGTCATAAAGAGATAAAGTAACTTTTTCAAGGTTGCATTAGAAGCAGAGCCAAGAATGAACGGAGTGAGCATGATTAAAGAGTGTTGAGATCTTACTTGACTCCTATTATGTAGTTGCCTGTGTTTCCTCCTTCTCTCTCTTATTTTCTGCCTCTCAGTGTGGGAACAAAGTATGCTTTCTCCTCTGCTACATGTGGTTTTGGGTGGAAGACAACTTGTCACAGAGGCTCCAATACCTTTGGGGCAGGGAATTCTGTGTTTTTACTCTGGTAAATTTCTTTACTATATCCATTGGCAAAAGCATCTGAGCAGTGCTTTAAAGTGGACATGGCACATAGAGACTTGATTTTGTAAGTAGGACTGGGTTCTTTTGGTAGATCTGTATTATTTCAAAGCCTTCTATTAGGATTCTCATTCCTTAACTGCCAGATGCCCTCATATACAAATAATTTATCAATAGAATCTAAGGACTTTGTGAAGACGTGCTTGATTGATAACCCAACTAATTAGCTAGTAAAATTAGCCCCCTATAACAAATTAATCAAATTGCTTTCTATTTCCTAAATATCAATTTTGTATGTGACTTTGAGTTCTTCTAGGGCCTTTTTTTTTAATCTTCAATATTTTTGTACTTAATGCAAAACCTTTTCGAGCTTCCTTAAGAGTAGGATCTTTAGAGAAGTTTGCTGAGTAGCTTGGTATGGTGAAAATGTCCCAGAGTATCTCATGGCAATGTGTTCTTTAGCAACTCATTTAATTTTTCTGGATCCAAATTAATCTTTAAGACAGGAATTAACCTTTAAGACAGTGGTTGTGGGGATGAAATGAAATTATGTATGTGAAATCATGCTTTGTTAACTTCTTCATAGGTGTTTATTTATAATTTTATTTAAGTAATAAAAACTTAATAAGTAACCCATGCTAGACCCTGAGAGAATGGTAAATATGACCATCTTCCCCCATATGTGAGTACATCATTTATTGAAAATAGCAGATTTAGCACGTAGCCATTAATGTAGATATACTTTGGGTCTTGGCATGGGTCCAACTCTCTTCTTTGTTCCTGACTCACTGGGTAACCTTGAACAAATCACTGTTCCGTTTGCAGGCTATTTTCTCATTCCCCAGTGTTCTATACTTTGTTTTCCTCTTTTTCTTTCTCATGTTCTAGTTGTTCGCATAATTTCAGGTCTATCTAATGAAAAAAACGATCTCAGAGCTCCCCAGAGCATTTCAGTCATGTTGCATAAGAACATTTCTTTTTTAAAAAATATTACCTAAATGACAAATTTTAACATATATTTTCATCTTTCTCACAAATTATTTCAATGCAAGTAAATGTATTAATTTTGCCAATTAGCCAGTTAGATTTTAGAAGTATATTGTCCTCGTGGAAACAATTCCTTGGCATGCATGCAAACAGCAATTGAATAACTAGTGGAAGTCTGTGGTCAAAGGAAATTTTTAAGTGTTTAATAAAGGCACAAAAATATTTAAAGAGATTTCTGCCCTTATATTAGGATAGTAAGTTAAGGGTTATTAGAGCTCTTAACAAAGGGGGGGGGTCACTGAGGTTCTTATGAAAAAATGCTTCAAATAAACTCATTCTTGCGTGATGTCATGATATCGTATGGTTGAATAGGACCTTACATATGGTACAGTGCCACCTTTCTTGCAAAGCAGGAAACCCCTACATGAAGATTAAAGTCACTCAAGAAAAAGCAAAGAAAGAAAAAGCAAATTGCAATTTCAACACTCTGTAGTTTACATTTTTCACTCAGTCTTTTTATTATTCCCTCTTATATGTTAAATATTATCTTATGACAGCTGCTGAAAATACTTGTTCTTGGTGAGTTCTGAGTGAGTGGAGCCTGCATATAAACTGCACATCCACATCCCTGAAGGCTGACTTAGTGAGAAGGTAGCATGTTGCCCACTCGGTACTCTGCAGCCAATGGACATGGAAGCCTCCTCTCCTGACATAGACCTGTCAGAGTCCTATATTGAACACCATCCAAATAAACCCTATTCTTTCTGCTTTAGAAAAATAAAATTAATCAGAGAGATTGTAGGATCCTTTTCTCCCCATCCTTCTCCAGAATTCATTTCATAGTGGTTATATTTTGACTTGTTTTCTGGAAATATGCTGTGGGAAGTGGTATACTCAAGAATCATGAGTTTTAAATCTTGTAAAGTAACTTGGGATCCAATGAATGCAAACCTCTCATTTTACAGATACAGATATTCTAGCCCAACTAGTAAATGGTAGAGTTGGTCTATCATTTACTTTTACTCCACGTAACGGTTTTTGGTGTGCAACCAATAACCACATAATCAGTGGCATATAACAATAAGCATTTATTTCTCCTGTAAGTGTCTGCTGGTTGGCTAGGCCAGCTGCTTTAAACTGTAGATTACCGGGTTGGCTAGGGCGTTTCTGCTTCACATGTTTCATTCAGGGGCCCAGAGGGGGGACAGCACTACCCAGAGGATGTTATTTTCATTGTGATGGCCAGAGCATAAGAGGACAAGCCCAGGACACAAGCACAGTTTAAAGCTTTGTTCACATCAGATCTACTAACACCCCACTGGCTAAAGCAAGTCATATTGCCAAGCTTAAAGTAGAAGATGGAGTGAATATTTGCTAAACAAAAAACTAATTTACCATACCAAAGTTTAAATAAAAGGACTAAGAATTTATATATGTCCTTTGTAAGAAAAATAGGTACAAAAGAAGGAATCTAACACTTTAAAAATCTTAGTAGGTCAATGATAATAAATAGTGTCAAAGGGACCTGGTTCAACTGATATGAAGAGTATCTATTTTATGAAGGATGTTTAAGGGAAACTGTTGAGAAATAAAAGAAACCTCTAGCAAGTATTGACAGTACAATGACTTGACTTTTCTTTGAGACACTTTGTTGTCTGAAACTTAGCTTCCAGAGGTAGAAATAATAATGGAGACAAGGGAATTTGTTCCAGAAATTCCAGGGCTGAGGCTCAGAAAACCTCCCAAGAAAGTGAGGGTGTAAGAGAAGTAGAGGAGAGAAGAAAGAGGAGTTAGGTTACCCAAAAAAAAACACCCCAAAACAAACAAAAAAACCAAAACAAAACAAAACACGAGAAGGTCCTTAATATTCTCACCCACTGTATTTGTCTTCCAAGAAGATCATTTATGTAAAAGTTATTTGAAAACAATCATAATATCCTTAAAGTATTATCAGGGAGATTTTTTAAAATGTTTATTTATTTATTTATTTGACAGAGAGCACAAGCAGGGGGAGCAGCAGGCAGAGGCAGAGGGAGAAGCAGGCTCCCTGCTGAGGAAGGAGCCCGATTTGGGACTCGTTCCCAGGGTCCTGGGATCACGACCTGAGCTGAAGGCAGATGCTCAACCAACTGAGCCACCCAGGTGCCCCTATCAGGGAGATTTTTGTAGAGAACTTTAAATGTGAAAGATCATTGGATGGAGACAAGGCTACGCTTCTGGGACAGAGGACCAGAAAGTGGTCTCAAGGGAACAAAATGGCCCAAGAGAGGTTGACAGTGTAGTGAGGGGTGTTGAGAAGAGTGGGGGATGAAAGAAAATAATGGATGATGTGGGTTCAGGGACATAGAGAAACAATCAAATTAGCAATGAGGTTCATTCCAGAGCCAAAGAATGGGCTTGAAACTAAGAGGTACTGTTAAGCAAGATTTAAATGGCACTTCTGATTGATTCCAGCAGCAGGAAGCTAAGGATAAGAGCTCTCTGAGGAGGAAGTTGCTGTATTGCAGAAGTGGGATGACCAAGCACTTGGTCACAGAGCAGGGCAGTTAGACATTAATTCCTCTGAGTCACTTTGTACAATAACAGACCCTTGTGATTCAGGCTACTATTCACTCTTAATTGGATAGTTTTCCAGAATTACCCATGAAGAGAGAGGAAGCAGAATTATGTTTGTTTCTTTGAACCATCCTGGTAGTGATTAATAATGTTAAGATATTTTAGAAGACTTTGCTGATTTTAGTACATTTATCTTTTAGCAAACGAGTTTATTTCTTTATTATTTTTTCCCCATACACACTGTTAAAACTATATTGTTGATGTCTTTATCTGATGGGAATATAGTATTATCCAAAACTAAAAAAATCCTTACCTACCAGAAAACAGCTTAATTTTGGCTTAAACTGTACCCATGAGGCAGTAAGACTTTAGCAATGGAGGCAAAACTATCAATATTTATTCTAGAGTCAACCCTAGCCAGTCTAAATCCATTCCTTAGCTGCCACAATCAGCAGATTCCCTATACTTCCACTTGTTGCTTTGCTCTATAAAGGTAGAGATGGCACATAATAGTGCTTTTCAAATATCAACGTGCATAAGAATGACCTGGAGGTCTTCACATGCAGATTCTGATTCCAGCAGGTCTGTGATGGGGCCTGAGAGTCCACATTTCTCGTAAGCCTCCAGGTGAGGCTGATGTTCAATTGTACACCACACTTTGAATAACAAGATTGTATAATGAGAAAGACTAGAATTTGAATTCAGGAGCGACTGGATTCTGAGCCCACCTCTGACAGTTAGTACTTGGGTGAGTTTTGATTAAGTCAAATTATCTCCCTAAGCCTGTTTTATTATTTGTAAATGGAAATAATAATATTTGCCCCATAGGGGTTGTTATAGAATACAGGAAGTGCTTAATAAATGTTTCTAGTATACAGGAAGTGCTTAATCAATTTTCATCACAAGATTGAGGGGAATGGTGTGCCTTTGATAAAATGGAGCATTCCCGTGATTTGACCTAGAACTATTGAGTCAAGAATGCAGATGCCATAGCTGGTTCAGAGATAGATCCAGTAGCAGTTGTGCTGGTCCACTGGCCTACCTACATCTAGATTTTTGCTCCTTGAAATGGACTTTTTAACTAGCAACATTGTTATTAACTGGGACCCTGTGAACATAGAATCTAAAGTGCCTTTTGAGACCTACTAAATCACAATCTGTATGTTTAACAAGAACCCCAGTGATTTGTATGCATATTATAGTTTGAGAAACATTCATCAATATGACAGAAATTTCTTTTTTAGCTTGGATCCTCTGTCTTTATTCTTTCACTACACCTTTTGGCCTGCCCTTGGGGCACCTGCCCCTTTCACTCATCACCTTAAACATATGCATATCTGTATGAAAAAGGATCAATCCAAGACAGTTCAACAAATTGACACACTTAATTACCAACTACTATGTTGTGCTTGCTTGTAAACCTGTGTTCTCTGAGACAGTAGCTACAAGTCTCATATGATTGTTCAAATTTAATTAAAATAATATAAAATCAAAAATTCAGTTTCTCAATTGTACTAGCTACATTTTAAGTGTTCAGTAGCCAATGTGGCTAGTGGGTAATGTATTCAAGAGAGCAGGTATAGAATCCATCATTCCAGAGAGTTCCATGGGACAAAACTGTTCTATATAATAAGTAAGAAATAAATAAATAAATAAATAAATAAATAAATAAATAAATAAATAGAAGGGGGAAGGAGCTAATGTTTTTCAAGGAACCACTATTTTCTGGGTGCTTTATGTGTATTACCTAATTAATCATCAAAATTATCCTCTCAGCTTCTGTGAGTTGGTTTCATTTCCTCCTTTTTAGAGTTAAGTGTTTTCAAATTCTCTAGGCAGTTATAACTCTCCTGGGGAGTTGTGGGGGTATGTTCATGAGAAAGACATGGTCCCTGTCCTCATGGCTCTCAAAAGCTTATTAACTTTCAAGACTCTCATGCATGACACACATGGAGACAAATGCCAGCAATTGCTGAAAGCCTTCTTAACAGTTCAGTGATTCTCTCATTATTTTCTTTTGTGAAATTATAAAACTCCTATTCAGACTTTTATGAATCTTTTAAAATCCACAAAATAAATAGAAAACCCATTCACCAACCTACTTTCATCTTTCTTCCCTGGGGTTCCCTTAGAGAAGGCAGTTTGCTGGCTACTCTACTGGTAACCCTCATCCACTGAGAAACCTCTACACAGGCTGGGTGGGGGAGGTGGCAGTGAAAAAATATCACAGTTGTCCAGGTGGAATATGTGACTGATGGGTGAGAGTCACCATACAGGCCCTTCTTTCTGGTAATGGCTCCTCTGAAGGCACGTGCCCCATATGCCCTGGGCAAAAGAGCCACTTTTGTTGCTCAACCTGACAGAACAGGTTTAAGAACAAGGGGAAATAATTCTGAGAAATATTTATATAATTTCTCTCTATAGAACTGCTACTCAAATGTGGTCTATGAACTGGTAGCATCAAATCTTTCCAGGTTATTAGAATTGCAGAATTTCCCGCTCTACCCCATATCAATAGAATCAGAATCTCAGGGTATGGCCAAGAAATCTATGTTTTACAAGCATCCCAAGTGAATCTGCACCCAGGAAGCTTTTGGATACTGGACTGAAGTGGCAGTGAAGGGTTTGTTAGGAAATACTATATAGAGGAAAGATAAAATAAAACTATAGGGATTCACAAAAGTACAATGGTAACACAGTTAGTATTAACCTGAGCCAGCATTTCATCTTGGTGGTGGTGGTGGTGTTAAATCACTTAGGATGCTTTTTAAAAACATTGACTTTCATAGTCTAATGGAGTCTAGTGGACAATACTTAGTTCTGGTACATGCTATTAAAATACCCCTTGCCATTCTCTGCCTGACTCACTCCTATGCATCCTAAGGGATTCAGCATAAATAATGCTTCTTCTGGGAAGCTGAGGTTGGGTGTGGTTCTCCTGATGTGTGTTTCCACTTCAGGCTCTTCCCTTTCAAAGAAGTTGTCACAGTGCATTGTAACTGTTTAATGTCCGATATTTCTTCCTAGGATGTAAACTCCATAAGCACAAGAAAAAATGTTTCATTTTTATTGCTTTCTTACCTCTATAACCTGGCACATATTATGCTAAGTTGGTTGGATGGCTGAATGAATAAATGAATGAAGATGTGAAGAAACTGCTAAAAGACAATATGTTATAAAGAACCATCCCACTTTAGGAAGTCAAGGCTGGCTCTTAAAGATTAAGTAAGATGTTTTTAGGATAGATAGGGAAAAGGCATTCCAAGAAGAAGGAACTATATGTGCAAGGGTCAGAGGCCTGGAAACTCATATATAGTGAGTTCGGAGAGGCTGAGGCACAGAGCAGTCACAGAGCATGAGGTTGGGAAGGTAGGGCTCGGTCTGATTGTGAAGGCATTGTTTGCTTGATAAGGGGTTTGGACTTTATCCCCTAGGCATTGCCAGTAGTTATCATCTTCTCATATATTTAGGAATTTATAAACTTTATTACCATTATACCTCTAGGACCTTGTTTGTGCCTGCCTCTGTAGTAAATACCCTGAAATATATGTTGAATAAATAAATCCAAGAAACAATAGTGACCACTTAATGCCACAAACCATAAGCTTTTCTTGAGTCTTTCCTATACTTCTTTATCTCCTTGCCTTTGTTTACTCTGTTAATCAGCCCAGAAAATCTTTTCCTCCACACGTATTATTTAAGATCTCATTAAACTACTACCTCTAGCAGGAAGCCCTCGTTAATTCCTCAGGGCAAAATTGATGTCTCTTTCCTCCTTGATTCCATAGTATTTAACTCACAGGGGATTGCCTGCTTTAGTGAAAAGAGGATGGACTTTGGGTTTGTTGTTGTTTTGTCTTGTTTTTAAAAATTGTATTTATTTATTTGAGAGAGAGCGCACAATTGGTGGGGGAGGGGAGAGGGAGAAGCAGACTCTCCACTGAGCAGGAAGCCCCATGCAGGACTAGATCCCAGGACCCTGGGATGATGGCCTGAGCAAAAGGCAGACATTTAACCAGTTGAGCCACCCAACCACCCCCTGACTCTGGTTTTTGTTTTTGTTTTTGTTTTTTTTTATTCTACCATATTGGCTATAGAGATTGGTTTTATTGTCTGGAAGGCATAAATTTATGCCCTTCTTGGTCAACCTACTAGTCCTGTGACAGTGGGAAAATTACCTAAAGGTTCTATGGTTCAGTTTCCTCACATATAAAATGCCATAACATCACCTACCTCATGGGTTCATGCATTACATGAATTATTGAATATAAAGCACTTAATATAGAACCTAGCACATAGCAACCAATTACCTCTGATCTCCGATTTTTTGTAGAAGAAATCCGTCTTTAAAATAATCACATTTTGAGAAAAAAAAACAATTCTTAATGATTTTGTTTTCAAAAGACCCAAGTGATTCAGTCTCCCTTGTCTATAACAACAGGGTGTAAGACAAAGAGGCATTGTCCCACATCAATTCATACTGGGAGCTCTCTACCCTGTGGCTTTCAATGGTTGGCTTCCCCTAGTATCTTCTCTTCTGTAAGTGTACCATATCTCAGCCCTAATATATTTTCCTTCAATTGTCACTTATAAGTTCCAGGTTTGTTTGAATATTTGAATAGCAAAATGAGCCTTCATGAGCTTTTCCTTTAGTGAAAAAGCATAGTTACTGTTTCACAAACAGCTTTAATAGCAATATATTTTGATTATCCTGATTTCCACCAACTGCTCCAAATGATCTTTTGCCCAGAGGTGTATTATTTTGAAAATTCAGGAGTATAAAACTCAAGAGAATAGCTAGCTAATGAGATGTCATAGGAAGGAAAAATAGTCATGAAATAACAAAGCCAGATAGGTCGAACAGCATACTAAGAGCAAACAATAGACATTCATAATCAGTATCTCTTTAAAGACAATCTCAGGAAATTTTTATTTATTTTTTAACATGTTGCTAATAGTTTTCCTGATACCCTAAAGCAGTAATTCTCAACCTTAGCTGTACATTTCTTTCTTGGTGTGCTTTAAAAACGCTAATGTCTGGATTCCAGGAACACAGATCCCTTCCTAATAGGCCTGACAATAGGCCTGGGTGTTTAAAACCTCCCCAGGTAATTCTTTTGTGCAGCCATGTTTGATAACCACTGCCTTAGAGCTATAAATTGGAGAGAGTTTGATCTGTTTGAACTGAAATTATACAAGTAGACACCAGCACTTGCACGCTTATTATTTTGAGGGGGGGAAAGAACAGTAACCAGAGTATGGACTCTGTCATAAATCATCAAAATATCAATGTATGTAATCTTTCTAATGCATTGTGAGTCTGAAAAGACCTTCCCATGCAAGTGTTTGGATTCGTGGACTCATTATAGGTTACAAACTGAGCTTGCCCCCTGTTAACTTGGAAACAGACACAGCCACTGCTTAACAAAGCTGTCTACGCAAGGAGAATGCCCCCAGGTTCAGACATGATCAAGTTAACGAAACGCCCCTCCAAGGGTAGTTCTGCTGACACATGTCACCATTTATGAGCTGTAATTAGGTTACTGAAAAAAATAGCTACGGTCTGTGCTTGATCAGTTTGCCTATGGGCCCCCAACAAAACTGGGAAAAGAAATTTGCAGGCCAGACTACTGCTGAAAGCTGGTCTGGGCTTGACCTTTAGGTGGGTCATTGTAGTAACCTAAGGCTCAATGTAATTAGAAATAATCAAATACCTAGCTCTGTTCGGGTCCTTCAGAAACTTTACCTGACAACCCATCTTGCTGAGCTTTCCCCTTTCCTGAATGCCTATTTGCTCCTATTTTAAGTACACAGTCAAAAGTATGTTTAATGCCAGTTTATTTGATGGCAATTTGGTTTAATAAATGTCTGCTTTCATGACGAGATGATTGGCTTCTTTGAAGTGAAGCATTATGTGGACATGGCCAAGAGCATAGGCTTGGTGTCCAATAAAAGTGGCTCTTGAATTAATATCTGCACTACCACTTCACTAGCTGTGTGAACTTGATGTCACTTAAACTCCAGAGCTTTAATTTCTTATTTGGTAAAATGGGGAAAACCAGAAATATCTCAGACTACTGACAAGAGAGTGATCTGAGTAATTCATACATGGTTCAGTAAACAGTAAGAGTAATAGTAGTTAATAATCGTTGCATTATATGGTAGGCACTAGTAACAATTCTTTACGTATGTTAATTTATGCAGTCCTCACAATAACCCTGAGTAATATATTGTTATCTCCACTTCACAGGTGAGGAATCTTAGGCAAAAAAGAAATCTTTAACTTGTCCAAGGTTACACAGCATGTGGTGAGGGACATTTAGTAAGAACAGCGTTATGCTACCCTGCCTCTCAGTAGTTGTAATAAAATTTAATTTGCTGAGTTACTCGCTTAAAAAACTGAAGACGACACTCAAAGGGAACTAAGGTCAAACACAGGATTGTTACACACCTCATTAACAGAAGGTCAAAGAGCTACAGAAAGAGGGAAATTGTTCCAGAATGTGGTAAATGGGAAAATTACAAGTATACAAAACATGTTAAAGTTAAAACTCAAGCTGGGAAGGGATCTTAGAAGTAGCATTAGTGATGTCATTGTGTGTAATAAATAATAAGTAGGAATTGAGAATGAATGCGTTAGGACAGATTGGATGAAAGTGAGGACCAACGTGCTTTCATGTGTGTTGTTTCATTTAATTCTCGAAATATTCACGGATCAAGCCGTCTTTTTTATAGCTAAGAAGACTGAAAGATGCTTTGAGGTCATGAAATTCATGAAGACTATGTCATTAGTAAGTGCCAAACTGGACCTAAGTAAGGGCTTGTGACTCCTCCCAACTACCCACTGTGTCATTTGCCACAGGTCTTTACGGGCATGGCTGGAGCTCAGCTTCCTTGTCGTCCACTACTGAGGGACCTCTCATGTCATGGCTTTGGTCCCTTTAATCTTTTTTTTTTCTAATTTTTATTTTTATGTATGATCTCTGAGTTCTGTACTGGTATTAGGTACTGTGATTCATTCATATAACAGAAGTTTTTGAGTGCCCACTGTGTGTCAGGCACACTTTAATTAATGGGAGCAAAACAAAATTTCCACTCTCGTGGAGCTTACATTCTAGTCAAAGTACACAATAAACAAAAAGGAAGCTATAAAGTAATAAGAACTCTGAAGAGAACACAGCCAAGTGCTGTGATAGTGCTATTGGGAGTGGGGAGGGCAGTGGCTTCTTTAGAAGATTTAGAGAAGGCTTCTTGGAGGAAATGATATTTAAGTTGCAACTGAACATGAGAAAGAGCTAGACATGCAAAAATCTTTCAGTGTTGCTGTTTTTTATTCTGTTTCCCCTCCCTTTTTCACAAAGCCTGACTTCCATTTACATTTTTAAAATTCATCTTCCTACCTCCTTCATTCCCTGTCTTGGTGAATAACAACACCAGTAACTCAACTGCCCAAGCCATACTTCATTTCTACTAGTCATCCTGACTTCCTCTGCTACACGTCCCTGCCTTTACATGGTTGCTAGTTCTTATGTAGTGTGTTTGCTAAATATCTCTAATCTCTGTCCTGTGTCCTCATTGTCTCAGCCTTAGGCCTGACCTCTTCACCCTCCAGGACTCTGGCAGCTGCCTCTGAACCTGTTTCTCTGTCTCTTGCTTTTCCTTCTTTGAGTTCTCATTGCGCTCTGAGTTATTCTAAAAACCAGTTATGGTCCTGTCACTTAACTACGTAAATCTTTAGTGGCTCTGAAATTGCCTCACAAAATCTAAACTGCATAGTGTGATATTGCAGGCTTTTTACTGGTGTCTGTCATCCTTTGTCCCGTCCCCTCCCCAGCACTTTCCCACGATATACCCTGTGTTCTTACTACACAGAAGATCTCCCAGTTTCCTGAACATACGGTGTTCTGGGTGATTTTTATGCTTAAGTTTGTTTTTCTTTGGTGCCCCCCTCTCCTTATGATCTCCTTCCTTTCCTTCAGTAACTACTTTGAATGTCACACCCTTCTAGAAGCCCTTCCATATTTCTGTACTCGTAACACTGAGAATTAGGATAAGTGGCATACAAATCCCAAGATAAAAGCACCGAAATCAGTGGCGAAAAAAAAATTGTTGTTCTTTCACATAAATGAAGTTGAAAGCTAGGCATGGTGCTCTGTTGTTTAAGAAATCTAAAGTCATTCTGTCTTAATTCTTCTGGCATCTTAGCACAAGGATCCCTGTTTCTCAATCACTTCATGGTTCGAATGGGACTATAGCTCCAAACATTGCATCCCATTTCCAGCAGCAGGTAGGGGCATGAAGAAGAGCATGTTGCCTATTTTTAAGGACACTTCCAGAAATTACATACAAAAATCAACTCCTTCATTGATCAAAAATGGTCATGTGGCTACACCTCACTGAGACAGGGTAGGGTATTTAACTCTTTCACAGGGTAACAATTTCTAAGGAGAAGAGAGTAGATATTCAGAGGCAGTTCACAGTCTCTGCTATCATCACTCACTGTATAGCATTATTAGTACTCCATATGAGAAGGTTTGTCATTTTAGTGTCTTATCTTTTGAGTTCTCATCCTTTCAACCTAACTCACACATGCTATAGAATAGAAAACACCTACGTTGCCATTTAGGATCTGGACCTAGTCTTTGTCTCTACCGTAAATTTCTAGGACTATTCATCTCCTCATTATTCATTCTATTGAAGATTTCCGGTTTGTCTATTTCACAATTTGGGAAACTGCATGAATTTTTCCTTTAATTTCAATGCTCTATTTCTGTCCTACTTCTGACACCTGGGTGGCTCAGTCAGTTAAACATCTGCCTTTGGTTCAGGTCATGATCTCAGGGTCCTGGGATCGAGTCCAGCATCAGGCTCCTTGCTCAGCAGGGAGACTGCTTCTCCCTCTGCCTGCCTCTCCCCTTGCTTGTATGCTCTCTCTGACAATTAAATAAATAAAATCTTTAAAAAAATATTTAATTCTTATTTTGTTGTATCCTCGTGAAAAAAATAGATGAAGAAATTTCTTGCTATATCATGACAAGTTCATGCCTCTGAGTATAGCTACCACCAAGAGAATTGTTAATTAGCTGCTTTTTTAAGTTCAATGACTTGAAAAATTATAACATGCCAAGCTTTGGATGTGGATGGAGATTAATGTGATTGTTGACATTAATGGCTTAAAATAAATTATGATGGTGAATTAAACTCAATTAAAATTTGTAGGATGTTCATCTCTGTTGACCGGCTAAATGTTTATAATGAGAAACCTTTAGTTATTCACAAAAAATTATATTGAGTGCTTGCTCAGTACTGGGTAACATTTAAAATGCTTTATATGCATTAATTAATTTAGTCCTTACATCAACCATTCTAGTTTGATACTGATATTATCTTCACTTACAGATTAAAAAAAAATAAAACTCACAGGAAGAGAGGTTAATTTATGTGGCCACAGTCATGTAGCTTCTAAGAGAAAAACAAAACACTAAAACCTAAGCAGGGTCTGTACCTCTACCTTCGCTACACAAAAGGGTAGACCTTAGACTGGCAGAATCAGCATCACTGGGCAGCTTGGTAAAAATGCAGACACTCTTGCCCACCCCAGACCTACTGAAAGTGAATCTGCCTTTAACAAGATCCTCAGATGATTCAAATGCATATCAGAATTGGAGAAGCACTGCCCTAAACCACTACTCTGTACTGCCTTATAGAGGATCTTACAATGGGGGTTATTTCATTTTTTTAATTTAATTATATTTTTAAAAATTTTTTTAGAATGCAATTTTCTCTTTTTTTTCATTTTTTTAATTTAAGTTCAATTAGCCAACATATAGTACATCATTAGTTTTTAATGTAGTGTTCAATGATTCATTAGCTGCATATCACACCCAGGGCTCATCACATCATGTGCCCTCCTTACTGCCCATCACCCAGTTACTCCATTGGTTCATATATACAATGGGATATTACTCAGCCTTCAGAAAGGATAAATACCTACCATTCACATCGATGTGGATGGAACTGGAGGGGATTATGCTAAGTGACATAAGTCAATCAGAGAAAAACAATTGTCATATGGTTTCTCCTCGTATGTGGAATATAAGTAATAGTGCTGAGGACCATAGGGGAAGGGAGGGAAACTGAATGGGAAGAAATCAGAGGGGGACAAACCATGAGAGACTCTGGACTCCGGGAAAAAAAGCTGAGGGGGTTACTTTCAAATGCCAAAATGTTCATTTAGTTCCCTTTATCCCTGGCTGGACACTGGTGCCTTCCTGTAGCCTCAGCAAAGTAAGATGTGAAATGGTCCAAGCCATAGAAGTGTTCCCTCAGAGAATATACACTTTACATTTCTTATGTCCTATATCACAATGCTATATCCACTCTGGGAATATGGCTGCTTATTGAGGTCTAATTAAAATATTAGTCAGAGATGTTGACACTGTTGACCTTCATTTCCATGAACCACTTGGGTCATATAGATTAAAAGAAATGTGGTATCATCTCATCATTAAAAGTGACTATACTCTGACACTGAAAAAAAATTGGAATCACAAGGTTAGATGTCAAAGCAGAAAAAACATTTTAAATCCTCCATTGATTTTCTTTCTCCTGTGTTTGCTCTTTCTTATTGCAGGGATACCTGCCAGCATCATTTTCTTCTTTCTCTGGTTTATAACTTTTCCATTAAAAAGTAATTTGAAAGACAGTATAGCCAGAGAATTTTATCTGTACCTTTCTTATAGCACTTTATCATTTTGTCTCACTGTTATTTGAGTGCATACCAGGGTATAATTATATTCCCCAGCATCTAAAGAATGTGTGTGATAAACCAGGAACTGTGCCAAGTGGTTTGTGTTTCCTCAGATAACTCATTTGATCCTCACCACAACTTCGTAATGGAGATGTGATTATGATCCTCATTTAACTCATGAGGAAACTAAGGCCCAGAAAGTTTAGAAATAAACCCAAGTCTCATAGCCTGTAAACATTGAAACTGGAGTTGAACCCAGGCAATCTGACTCTAGAGCCCACCTGCTTTACCAGTGCACTACAGCAGCCAGCCATGACTTCATTACAAGCAGTGGGAATAAAATGGGCACAAACAGGAGTAGAATTCATTTTTTTTTTCTTTTTTGCTGGATCCTGAAAACAGGTGTTCCCTTACTTGTGTTTCTGAATTATATTTTTAGTCTCACAAAATTACTTTTTAAATGATAGATGTTTCAAGCATCTTATTGTTCAAACAATCCCCCTGTATTTTATGTATCCTATTGCATCAGAATGTGTAACATTGAATTAGAATTGCATGGGCATCGAGTTTGAAGATCACTTGGCCAAAAGTCTTAAGAACTATTTGGGATTTTTCTCCCCCCGAATTTGCTGGCATAAACCACATGTAAATTAGCAATTAATAGCTGAGAGTAAAACTTTGATTAAAGTCTGGCTCCCTATAGGTAATAACTAGCAATTGAACAGTTCCCAAGAAGCACCAATTGAGTAAGTGCCAATGAGGGTCATGATGAATGCGTCAAGGGCTAATGTGCCAAAAACAATTAGTCTCTAAATCTCGTTGAATCACAGTATATCTATGACCAGTGCAATTACAAGAAGCATGATTGGATCAGACTAAAAAAGCAATAGAAGAATTCTGGAAAATGTTTCTCAGGAGTCAAGTTCAGTGGAGGCTAGAGGTGGGGTAAGGAGGTGGTAGTTGACCAGAGGCATTAGAGGAATAAGAAAGTCCATCATATCAATGGGGGAACCAGAAGTCAAGTCAGATACTTAGAGAAAACCTCTCATGAAATTATTTGTCATCTTGGTTTTATTTAAAATGAACACATTTTACTGTCTTCCCATATAATACCATAGATCCAAGCTTTTGAGTCCAGATTTTGTGGTGTAAGAAGATACAAATTACTCATTCAACGAATTTTTTTAGTGCACCAACGCTGCCTGACAAGAGTTAGCTGTAGTGTGTGAGAGGTGGCTTCTGCCCCCGAGCCGTGCATAGTTTAACAGAAGACTAAACTATTGTGAACAAATAACTACAACTTGTTATAGGTCCTGTGACACAAGCAGATTAAAGGCTCAGTGGGGACACCAACACAGGAATGTTCAATTCTCTGTGCAGTTTTTCATGACTAACACAACCTTAGACCCATTCCCTGGCTTCCTGTATATCTACACGCACGTACATTTCTCTCCCTCAGCCTCCTTCCCTCTGGCCACACAGAATTTATTTTGCCAATCATTTGATGATCTTCCCTAACCTGTGTGCTTTTGCACTCATTCTTCTCTGTGTCTGGAATGACTTTTTTTCTTTTATCTCCATCTGACAAAATTTGACTCATCTTTAAAATGAAACCTTCCGAAATGCCACCTCCTCTGTGAAGCCTCCCACCTCCTCCTGTTAAGCACATGCTTCTCTGTGTTCCAACAAACTTTAGACTTAACTCTGTTGTAGCACTTACCACATTACACGTGGTTATGCATCTGTAACTCCTTGGAGCAAAGTTTCTGTTTTTATATCTGCCCCAAGATTTAAGAGTGTCTGATGTGTACTGGGCTTGCAGTAACTGTTTTGTTTTGTCTTGTTTGTTTTTGATGCATAAATTGATGTCTTTCTCAAACCTACTTCCTTTTCTGGCCTATGAGGTGGATAGTCAGTTTACGCATATTATGATATATGTGCCATTGGAAGTAGCATTTCTAACTGATCCTACATTGACCTATTTTGGGGTTTAAAAATCCTATTTAACTGTGAAGTTTCTGTTTGCTCTTCCTTCACATTGTTAGGGATTTTTATGACATTTCCATTCCTGAATTAGAAAGAGGGGTATGAAGCTAGTCCTACATGTGTGAATTAACTTTCTTAAATATTATGCCTGATTTCAAGGGGTGCCTTTTGAAGCTAGCTGCCTGTGCAGAAACACTCAGACATGCCAGCAGGCAACTCTGAAAAGCTCCATTAGAGAACTTGTAATCTTCTATTCCCAACAATTCAAAATCAGTAAGTAAAAATTAGACAATACCATCCTAGTAATTTACTGACTAATATCATCAAAATATTTCTGTTAGGGCTAAAAACATGTCACTATCCTAATGAGAAGATTGGTTAGAAGTCTAACAAATTGTTAAATAAAAGTTGAGTAATGAACTGACTATCCGAGAATATTGTTGAAGTCTGCATATTTATTTAATAAATATATTTTAGAGCACCTCCTGTATGTAAAGGAGTATGATTAATACTATGGAAAACATAAAGATGAAGTACAGAGAGACTTCATTCTCCAAGGAATATATAATAGGAGAAAGGACAAGGTAGGGAAGAATATGAACTTCAGTGTCCTGTCACAGTGTGTGTTCCTTCACAGTGGTACAGAACTGATGGCAAGGGGGCCCACTAAAGGAGAGGATTACCTCTGGTGGAATATGATCAATGGTAGAATATCTTGCATAGAAACAGAGAGGCCAATCAGGACAATTGGAAGACCTGACACAAGACCTTCCTGTTGTTGGAAAAAATTGTCATCTCTAGATCCCCAGAGCAGAACTTAAAATAGGAGAAACTGAGAGCAGTTTCTCCAAACCTAGCTTTTTTAGTTGTCAAACAAGGCTAATGATCCCCACTTTCTATGTACATAAATTTATCATATGTGCATGTGTGTCAACTTAATAAATAAGAGAATGCATAAAAGCATATAATAAACTCTTAGGTGCTATCCATACATTGACCTGTGTGCCTCCAAAGCCTGGGGTAGGAGCAGAAGGCTCTATGGTGGGCTGGTGCTGGCCCCACCATCCATAACACGACCCACTGAACACTGCACACAGGAGAATGAAAGCACATCCTAGCGGCTAGAAAATAGAGAAGAATATCTTAGAGGGGTTAAATTCCTAGAAGACATGCTGTTTAGCTTCATCCACCCAGAAATGTACATTATTCCATGCCATACTTGATCGCAGGCAATTTCTTATTCAGGACAAGAGCATTTCATTCAATTTCATGGTGTTTCTCGGTCTGACCACCACTGAATCCCTCCTCACTCTTGGGTAGTGTGTCTTGCAACCTGCCATTTTCTGTTGACATCCCATCTTTATATTGAATTATTCCTTAGAAATTCTAATCATGCTTCTCTTAATATTATTTGGGAGCTGAACAGTAACAGATTTTACAACATTTTGGCCTATTCAGGAGTCTGACCCGGCTATACTCCTACCACACTAGAAGAAGGTTTAACAGTAGAGGGACATGCTGAGGATTCCCATTACACAGACAAGATGAGCTTTACAAAATATTAAACTCATTAACATCTTCATTATGGCATGCATTAGCCGAGGATTTTTTTACTTTTTTTGTTCATTGGCAGTTTCACCAAACTGGTGATCTGTTTTTAGTATCATTCCAATTAATAAGAATTAGGAAGGAGTTTTAAGTCATTTAATTAGTTTTAAATGTATGTCTCTGCATCCATCATTAAGCTCTAGAGTGGATTTCTACAAACTGATCAGAGTGGGGTAGATAGAAGCCACAGTACGTGACTTTGTTTATGTCCCCTGCTCTCTCTAGGTGAGCCTGGGATTTGCAGGCTGTAAGCCCAGAATACTGATACCCATCTCCTAAGGCTGTGGTTAGATTAGATGATATATGTGAAAAGTATTTTGTATGCTTTAATGTACATAAGAGATTTGGGATATTATTACTAGTGTTATTAAGCATTAAAGGAAGAGAAATTTGGTGCTTTGTAGAACTTTCCTCTCATTTGTGTCTTTTTCGCAATATATATTATAATCGAATTCTGAATTATAGTTGTAAGTGTATTAAAACTAAAAAGCAAAAGAGATGCTCTAGTATGATATCTTTGTGAAATGTCATCAAAAATTAATTAATTATAAACACCAGCACTTAAAAATATTGGAGAGGATGCCTGGGTGGCTCAGTTAGTTAAGGGTCTGACTCAATTACAGTTCAGGTCATGATCTCAGGGTCTTAAAATCAAGCCCCACATCAGGCTCCTCACTTAGCAGGGAATCTGCTTGAAATTCTCTCTCTCTCTCTCCCTCCCCCTTCCCACTTCCCCTACCACTCCCCCATACACGTGCATGTTCTCTCTCTCTCTCTAAAATAAATAAATAAATCTTCCTTCTTGACCTACTTAAAAGATTTTTGTCTTCTTTTTTAAAGAATTATTGATATATTATCCTTGATTGTTACTATGTCAGTATATATAATTTCCCCTTCCACTTTTAATTTTCAATATGTATTTTAACACCTAAAATATTTCCATTCTCCCCACTGCAAATAAAACTGAAATATTATTGTAAAGTAAAAATAAAAAAATAATAATAATTAAACAAAATAAATCTTTAAAAAATATATTGGAATACGTTGCTATGTTAATATTAACATAATATCAATATGCTAGTATTACGTTACTGTTAGTTCTTTGCCATTTAATATTAGAAGAAGAATAACTGTAAATATTTAGAAGAAGTAAAAAAATGAACATAAACTTTTTTATATATTTAAATTTTAATGTCCTAAGAAGCTCAAATTTATACATCATTCATGAACTCAGGAAGCATTTTGCTAAATTCCTGACATGAAGAGAATGTGGCACTAGTTACTAGGGATTATGAACAAATGAAAAGAGGGAGTTCCTGCTTTCAAATGATAAAGCTAGCCCTAACTCCCAATTCCCTTAAAAGAAAATATTCCCTGATATTCTTAGAAAAATTGAAAGTGATTTTCTCAGCAAAAACAGGGTGTGACATGTAAAAGTAATTTTCTTAAAATGCAGCTCATGGGCATCAAACTTCATAGCTATACATAAAAAATAAAAAATAAATTTAAAAAAACCCACCTTTTGATAGAAAATGGGCTGGAGCAAGCTTAAAGAAACTTTGCTATTCATCACTTTACATAAATAGCACTAATTGGGAATATTTGCTTCTTAGTAGTAAATTTTAATGGTTGTACAGAGATAGGCCTTGTGAAATGTTTGTTTATTTTACATACTCAGGATGCTTAAGAGACTGCAAGTGATACAGTTTGAGCTAATACAAATTCTTCATAATATAAACAGTTAGTATTCTCAATCCCCTAAACTCATTTGGTGGAGTGACTTTTATACATTATTGGGTTTTTATTCCCTTTCATTAGCAAACCTTCTTGAGTGCGTAATTGTTGTACAAGTGTTAGAAGATTGGTATTATTCCCTGAGTATACTAATTCACAGATTAGCATTGCCCAAGTTCTGTTTCGTTTTATGCATCCCTATCTTAATTTTTAATTGAGCACCACAGGTGGAACACAGAAAGCAATGGAATTAAGTTTGTGTATATGTTTTGGATTTGTGACTCCTCTCCTTGGAGTCACTGAAGTATTTGGAAAACATATGGTAAAGAATACTCATAATCTCTAGCTCTTGTGTGAAGCAGTGAGTATTAGACTTACTAAGCACTTACCATGTGCAGGTCTAGGTGAAATACATAAATCAGTAATCTGTGGTCTACCCCCTTAAGGAATTCAGTCTAGTAGGAGAGGTGAGGGAAAGTATAACCAGAGTTCAGGGCACAAAGTGATAAGTCTCAGCACAGAGCCTGTTGCTTACTGATGATTGTGGAATGAATAAATCAATGAGGTAAGTAAACACACGAATGAACAAATGAGGAGAGATTCTAAGATAATGTCTAGCAGATGTCTTGGGGCAGTTTTCAGGGTAAAAGTGAGGCATTTGGTAGAGTGGTAGAATTCCAGAAAGGAGAAACAATGTGAGATCTTCCCTGGGTTTTTTGTTTGTTTCCCCAGTTTTTTAGAATAAATTTGTTGCAAACAAGTGACTAGAAATAAGAATCCAATTACAGTACCTGTACAAAGCACAAAGGAACAACTTTAAAACCAATGTGGTAAAAAGATTGAATGGCTACCAAAAGGAGCCCACATGTGAGCTGACTGCAGAGTCTGAGCATAACAGAAACAAAAGATTAGCCCTGAGTCTGACTATTCTGTGCAGAAACGTGTGTGTAACTCTGGATAGGACAGTGCTTGGATAGTCTTAGAGATTTCCTACCATCCTGAGTAAACTCACTGGATAGTAAGCAAACCACCTAGAAGGAGAACAGCAAATAGTTTGGTGATCTTGGGGCAATACATATTTCTTTTTTCCTAATAATTTCCTATGATTTAATGGATACTTACCATATTCCAAGTAGTATACTAATCCTTTTTTTATGATTTATTTATTTGAGAGAGAGAGAGAGAGAGTGCATGTGTGCATGCACATGTGAGCTTATGAATTGGGGGGAGGGGCAGAGGGAGAGAATTTTCAAGTAGACTCCCCACTGAGCCCAGAGTCTGACTTGGGGCTCAATCCCATCACCCATGATATCACAACCGTAGCTGAAACTAAGAGTTAGACACTCAACCGACTCAGCCACCCAGGCACCCCAGTAGTATACTAATTCTTAAAAACAAACAAACAAAAAACTTACCTTAACATTTTTATTTTACAGAAGAGGTAAAACTCGAAGACATGTACTTAGTGTTTTCCAAAATTATAAGTATGAAAGCTAAGACCTTAATATGTCTTTTCAATCATCAAGTCCAGGCTTTCTCTACACTAGGTTGTCTCTCACTTTCCAGTGAAAAAATACGAAAACTTTAGAGCCAAAATCTTCAGTTCAAGTTCTGGTTCTGCCACTACTTAATGTTGTGACAATAACTGAGACAGCTAGGGCCCAAAAGCCCATTTAGGAAACTGTTATCATAGACCAGAAAAGAGGAAATATACACATGAATAGGATATTACCAATGAAAATAGAGAGACTGGAATGAATTTCAGAAATTTTCTGAAGGTATAGTCAGCATGTCTTTGCTACCAGTGTAATGTATTATCTTGGTTTACAGGATCAGGTATACAGTCTACTTTTCCTGAAGTATAACTTTGGAACACTAGCTCTAGAAGAAACTGTGTAGAAATTAGGGTAACAGTAGCAGCTATAGAAAACTCTGAGATTTCAAGGGCTTAATACAGTAGAAATATTTATTTCCTTTTCTTATTTCAGAGTCTAGTGAAAGGTTTCTCAACTTTGGCATTTTGAACTAGATAATTCTTTGTTGTGGGGGTGCTGTCTGTGCATTGTAGAATAATGACAACATTCTTGGGCTCTACCCATTAATGCCAGCATCACCCCTTCCTCAACTTTGATAACCAGAAATGTTTCCAGACATTGCCAAATGTCTCCTGGGGGACAGAAATCACTGGTCTAACATATGTATACTGGTCACTGAGAACTTTCCTCCACACACTGGTACAACAACCCAGGCACCTTTCATCTTAAGGGTCTGCCATTGTCCTCTCAAACAGCTGACATAGGAGTAAAGAGATATGGAGAAGTAATAACCATTTCTTAAAAACCTTGCTTCCAGAAGTTACTCACATGATTCTCCCTCAAATCCCATTGGCGTGAATCGGTCACATGGCCATACCTAATTATAAGAAAGAAATACAGTCCTTAGCTGGAAGTTGCTTCCCAGGTTCTACTTTTCACCATGAAAGAGAAAGCATGGATTTTGTTGGATATCTAGCCACATCTATCACAGTCTGAATTAAAAGAAATATCTCCAGTCACAAACATTTGGAAAGTCTTCAGATTATATTCCTTCCTTAAAGACTCACAGTGCACATTAACACTATAAAGACTTTGAATAGTCCAACATGAAGCATGTCTGTTCAATTTTGTTTAACTCAATATACCTCAAATGTCTTTGACCAGAGAATCTTTTTTCCTTCCTGCTCCTTCTTTTTTGTTTTTTTTTTTTTTTTGAGGTAACCTCACTGTTCTACTGAACATTGGAAAGTGGCCATCATGTCTCTCACTTTTCCTCTTTTCTCTGCCACTTTATTTCTGGTTCATTTCAGAGGTATTAGAACCTCAACTAGATGACGGGCAGGAAGCAGCACACATCTGTGATGCATGGTTTGAGTGTATTAATTGACCAGTTAGTTTTAGGCAACATTTTGCTAGTCCTATTTATTGATTTGGTATTAGCTAGTGATGATCATTTTTTTTAAATAATTGGACTTCTTACTACCATTAACTTACTTTTTTTAGGACCTGAATGTGAGCCAATCACTCATCTACATACTGTCTCCCTCAGTTGTTACTGTATTTTCATGATTTCCTAATGCCAGCTGTTGAATGCAGAGAAACAAAACCACTTTATTCATTTTAATTAGTTTAGGTAGTAGGGAATCATGAAATTCTTGCCATATTTAAGCTTCTTAATAGCAGAATTACCACAGGCAATAGAACATTCTCTTTGCTATTAACAATCTGCATTGCAACCCACTGTCAAATGTCTCCACTGATTGCCAGGATTGACCTTATTGTCTCCCTCCTGCTTCCAATGGCACATCCCCTGCTTCTTCTATTCTCCTTCCTTCTGTGTCCATTTTTCACCATTTATCATAGCTTGCCCTATTGCGCATTCTTTGTCTTCATGTTCCCTCATCCCTAAAAATTAAACTAGTTTATCTTTATATCTTTCTGTTTCTTACTCATCACTCATTCCAACCCAGATCCATTGCAAATATGTCTGTCTCGAGATAACCTATTGACAAACAAAATCCTTGCATATAAAACAGAAATATTAAGGATAAAGAGTCCTATGACACTGTGGTAGGCAGAGCTTCAACCCGCACGATCTTGGCTGGTTAGTGTAATTCCTGTGGTCATAACGCATTGCATTACATGGCAAAAGGAAATTTGCAGATATTGCTAAGATTACTAACCAGCTGCCCTTAAGACAGTTATCTTGGATTCTTTGGGTGGGCCCAACGTAACCACAGGATTCCTTAAAATTAGAAGAAGTCAGAGAGATTTGAAGAGATGAGAAGGACTGCCCTGTCATTGCTGCTTGAAGAGGTAGGGGACTCCATGCAAAGTGTGAGAAAAAAAATGAGTTCAACCAGTGAGCCTGAACCCCAAGCTTCAGAGGCAAACACAAACCTTGGTTATACTTTCATTTAGCCCAGTGAGACTTTGAATAGAGAATCCAAGCATGCCATATCAGGCTTCTGACTTAGAGAGAAACAAGTTAATAAATAGCTATTATTTTAAGCCCCTGATTTTGCAGTAATAGAAAACTAAAACATAGGAAACAGGTCAGTTCTTTCCTTTCCAAAACTACTATACCTTGTATTATTTATTTTTTTTAATTTAAATTCAATTAGCCAACATATAGTATCTGGTATTCTTTTAAGAAGTGAACGTTTTCAGTACATTTAACATTATAAGTTGATTCAAGGTATTGCCCAGTATACCATTTTTTCTGGACTAGTTCTATACTAAAAAGAAGGTAATCCTGTTAATGACAAATGATGGTATCTCCTTTCTCTTCATCTCAAATTATGCCCCCATTTATTTTCCTTCCTCAGAGATTTTTTATTCTACCAATGCTAGCACTTCTATTGATGTCATCTAACTTATGCTCACTAGTAACATTACTAGCGATCCCTGATATCTGGTTCTCTTCTCCTTCGTGGGTATACATAAGACTGTGTCTCCCAAATTACACAGGGTCTTGTGATTAATCCTCACCAATGAACTATGAGCTGAGGTTGTGAAGAGCCCCTTCTAGACCTTTCAGCTTGGAGAACTACTCACCTTTCAGAAGATTTGTGTCGGAAACAAACATTTGTAGTATAAAGGCACTGAAATTTAGGGTTTAATTTTGTTCAACAGTGTAACCTAACCTATTCTGACTAACACAGGTAGGAACAGGGACAAGTTCTGCCCAGTAACAATATTTTATTAGGTTTCCAGATTATTATCGATTATATAGAAGTCAACCCAAGGCACCATGCCTGCAGTCATGTGGAAGTTTAGTTTGTAATTTAGTTTGTATTGAGAAGAAAATTATGAGTATGGTTTTTAAAAAGCAAAAATAAGTTTTGACATGTTTTGGACTTGGGTATTAATTAAAGCAGGCACATGCGTAATTCCCCCAGCAAAGTCTGTACTGTGATTCATACTCATTTTCTGTGATTTTCTTTAAAGTTGTTTCATTCTTTTGAAGTTCACCTTGAAGAACTGAGCAACTCTAAGACAGTCATTATTTCTTCACCATAACATGACTAATAGCTTCTGCCATAGGTGACAGTTCTTTGCAATCATTAATTTCTTTCTATTCTTCTTCAAGATTTGTATTGAAATGTATTTTCCTCAAATGGATATGTTTATACCTATCCAGACTTAATCACATTTATAACATATGAAAACTCTTTTCGGTAGATTACCTAAGTCCCTGAAAAGATAGCTAATCTTAAGATAGAACCACAATGATTTTCTCTCACAGTTGAGCTGGAAAAAGTCCAGACAGTTGATAATCTGCTCAAAAAGGGGGATGAGGAGGAGGGCTTTAAATTCAATGTATTGGTTATGGTTCTTTCATGAAATTAAAACCAGTGGAGCTTTAATTTCCAGTCTGAGATTTCATTGGCACATACTTTTAAAAAGCTGGACTGGGAATGCAATCTTTAATTTTATCTAATTTTGCAACATTATTTCTCCATCTTGAATTCCTGAGGCATGGAAATATTGATCTACAAAGTCTCTGGTCAACTGAGGTTGTGATATTGGAGGGTTTGTTTATTAATATATTTATTATATATGTTATAATATATAATTATATATATTATACTATATATATTAGGACACACTTGCATATGGAAAGACTCTGGTTATCGATTTGAATGGATAATTCAACTTTATTGTTAGTATTTTTTTTATTCATCGCCACCTTCTTTCCACCAATTCTGCTAAATTTGTTCTTTTTAAATTACTATTTAATTTCGTTAGGGACAAGAAAGACTAAGTGGGATCATAGTCTATTGGCTCATTTGTCGTTTTTTGGGTATGATCAATGTAACCAAACATATTAAGAACAAATGAAAGAACAATTATTGTGAAGTATATATATTCGTTTTGGCACAGTCCTCCTTTAAAGCTAGAGGAATAACAACCACCATATTTTTCAAACTTTAATGGGCACAGCAATCATCTAAGGATCTTGTTAAAATGCACATTCTGATTCAGTAGGTTTGGGTCCTACTACTAGAAATATGCATTTTTAATAAGCTCTCTGATGACGCTGATGCTGTCGATTCATGCTTTGGGCCATGCTTTGAGTAACTCACCTCTAAAGCACTTATTTATTTATTCATTCATTCACTCTATCAATGGATTTTGATTAAGCTCCCAATATGAGCTAGGCCTTTTAGGTTCAAAGATAAGACATTTCCTTGCTCTTAAGAGGCTCCCATTCTATAACATCAGGTTCATACACAGAACTAATGAAAATGAGGAAAGAAATGTGATCAAGATGATTACAAAGGCTATAAAAAGACAGACAGGGAGTGATTAATTCTTCTTTTAATGTGGCAAGGGGATGGGGGTAGAAATGGAAGACTTCCTTTAACCTAAGACTTCAGGATTAGGAGTTCTTTCATTTTGAGGAATTTATGTTTGCTGGAATAAGCCCTAAGGAATTGGTAAACAATGTGAGCAGTTCTTCCTGCAAGTGAAGAATACTAACAATATGGCTCGCAACCTGACAGCAGCTTTCAGATAGGAGCTATCCACCTCTCCCTGCCACTAAAAAAAANTAAAAAAAAAAAAAAAAAAAAAGTGAAAGAAAGTACAGTGTTGAATTTAATGAAATGACTAAGTAGAAATGAGTCACTAACCACTTATTTTCAAGTCAGTTTAAGAAATTACAAATGCTTATTCAATAGTTCCTAAATAGGTTTTATGTAGACAAATCCTTTGATCTATTGCAGCTACCTCCTTAAAAAAATGTTCGCAAAGGTAGATGTACCTTTAAGTTAATGAAGCTTCCAGCTTATTCATTTCCACAGACCATAGGAGGGATCTTAGCAGTTTTGTTTTTGTAATTTTGTGGCATTTTTCTTTAAAAAAAATTCCAAAATTATGTAAAATTCAGATTCTGCAAAATCTGGGTCTACTCCTAAAAGCATACCTTCTATTATAAGAAGTATTATATGTTTAGTGTTTGCTGTGAGGCATATGTTCTGGCATCACTATAATTGGAAAATGATATATAATCAATTTTCATACAGTTGAGCTCTGCAGGTAATAAACAACCCAAAGAAAGAAACTCTCCAGGGATGATAAAAATTATCTTTTAGCTCATGAATATTCCATTTGCTCATTTTCTACAGATGGATGACTTCATTTGAAAGTAATAGAAAAACAGAACAGCCTGCATTAAGTAAATAGTGCTTAATGTAGATGGGTCATAATGAAACCAGCATCTTGGCCTATCTGTTCATGTGTGATGCATTGAGCCCCTTGAGCTTTCACTTGAAGATTTATACACATCTATTCTCTTTCCTTTATATAGAGTGGAAGTCTAGTATATATGCTAAATTTGGAAATGTTGAAGCAATCTACTTTATTTAATTTTGATAAATATGTTTTATCTCCATAACAAACAAGTGTCTGAATATAATTAGCCTTTTTTTTCTTTAACAGAAGGGATTTTCTGTAGAATTAAATCTAATTCTTAGAGTCTGAGTTTCTTAGAGGTGATAACACTAGATAAAATCATTCTATTTTTTATACATACTTGCAGTATGAGGTCTATTTTCTCTTAGTTGAAAATTCTGTCTTCTATTTTTATTGTTCTTATTTGTATGTGTGTTGTTTTGCCTAAACAGTAGGGAAAATTTGAGAGATAGGCTACTCCTATTATATATCTATAGACTTTCTTTTTCTTCTTCTTCTCTCTCTTTTTTTTTTACCTGTTAAAAATTATACAAGATAATTTTTTGTGAGCTTCCCTGGTGCAAGATATGGCACTGGTCTTAGTCTAGGGTAGGGGAAGAGTGAATATAACACTCAATTCCTAGGCTGAAGTAGATTGTCCTTTGCATCCATCTCCTTTCTATAATGGAAATACCATAAGAGAGGAATACAGAAAGCAAATGAGAGGACTTCATTACAAAAAAAGGAGATTCTGATAAGGCTATATGCATCCTTTTTAGCTTGTTCTCCAGTGAGAGTTAACAGACACATACTTTCCAGTTAGTAAATTCTGTATCTAAAATTGTTCTTGTTTTATCCAAAGGTATACTTTACCAGCCTGATTTAAGAGTTGAATCGGAGCCTTTCTATTCCTTACCTACATTTTAAAATTAAGGTATAATTATTATATAGCAAATTGTACAGATCCCAAAGTGCAGTGTTTGCTGAATCTTGGCAAATGTACTCCAAATCAAGATACAGAGTATTGCCATTACCCTAGAAAATACCCTTGCGTCCTTTTCAGCCCATGCCCTCCCAGAAGCAACCAGTATTCTGGTTTTTCTCTCCATAAATGAGTTTGCCTGTCCTTAAGTTCACACAAGTAGAATCACACAGTTATGTACTTGTTTATGTCTAGTTTCTTTTACTCAACGTAATGGTTTTAAGATTCATTCATATTGTTTTATGTATCAGGAATGTGTGCTTCTATGCCTAAGCAGTATCCCATCATATAACTATGTCAGTTTGCTTATCCATTTTCCTGTTAATAGACATTTCGGTTTCCAATTTTTTGCTATTATGATAAAGTGGCAATGAAGATTTTATATTAATCTTTGTGTAGGCATACCTGAAAGTAGAATTTCTGGCTCATTAGGTAGGTGTATGTTTAACTCTAATGAGAAACTGCCAGTGTTTAATAAGGACCTGCCAAACTGTTTTCTCTCTCGGTCGTTCCTTTTTAAACCAGCAAAAATGCATGAGAGAGCAAGTTGCTCTACATTCTCTCCAACATTTTATATTGTTAGTCATTTTAATGTTAGTCATTCCAATAAGCATATAGTGGCATCTCATTGTGGTTTTGATTTGCATTCCCCTTGTGACTAACAATTTTGAGCATCTCTTCTTGTATGTTCTTGCTTATTCATACAGCCTATGTTGTAAAGTGCCGTACAAGTCTTTGCCTATTTAAAAAAAAACAAACTCTTTATTTTGGAATAATTTTAGATTTACCGGGAAGTTTAAAAGCTAATACAGAGAGTTCCTATATACCTCTTAGTCAGATTTTCCCATTGGTAACATCTTACATTACCATGGTATATTTGTCAACATGAAGAAGCCAACACTGGTACATTACTATTAACTGAACTCCAGACTTTATTTGGATTTTACCAGATTCTCCATGAATATAAGCTTTTTCTTCCGAGATTCATTCCAAGTTTCCACATTGTATTTATTTGTCCTATGACTAGAGGTCTTTCAGTCTGACAATCTGTCTTTGTTTCTCATGACCTTGATGATCTTGGGAATACTAACCAGGTATCCTATAGGATATCCCCAAACTATATTTGTCTGATTTTTTTTTTCTTTCATGATTAGACTGGAGTTACAGATTGTTGGAAAGAATACTGCCGAGCTCAGGTCTTTCATCCTATCATATAAGGGTATATGGGATTGCCACATAACATTTCTAGTGATCATAAGCTCTATCATTTGGTTCAAGTAGTGTTTTTAGCCTCTTTCAAGGGACAGAACATAACTATGTGCATATCAACCCACAAACAGACACGTTATTTTTAACTTTTATATCTATCCATTTGTATGTTGAATCTATGTACGAAAGTAAGTTCGTATTGGTGTCTCTGACTCATGCATTTCCACAGGGTTCATTCTACATTTCTTTTCCTGCTTATTATAATTTCCCACTTTCACAGTGAGAAGCCCACCACCTGCTGTCCACCATCAATTTACTTGTTTAACGTCAGGGTATATATAGTTTTGAAATTTTTTACTTGAACCCCTATGAGAAACAAACTTACCAGTTAGAGTGCAGTGTTTATGTACAGTGTACGGATGATTTTATCTTCAACTGTACAGTTTCCAATCAAAATACCATTTTTGAACGTTACTTAGGTCAGCTCTTATTTTCCCATTTAAAAAAAATGTGTTGTTTACTTTTTTATTTGAAAACATATGTACATACTCAAGATGCAAATTTTTAGGTCTTTGTTTCACAATTCTTTTCCAGACTGTTTCTTGCATTTTTCATATTCCTTTTTTTTCCCTAAGATTTTATTTATTTATTTGAGAGAGAGAGAGAGCACAGCGGTGGGGTGGGGACAGAGGGAGAGGGAGAAGAGGGAGAGGCAGACTCCTCGCTGAGCAAGGAGCCAGACATGTGGGGCAGGGAACCCAACATGGAGCTAGATCCCAGAAAGCCGGGATCACGCCCTGAGCCGAAGGCAGATGCTTAAGGACTGAGCCACCCAGGCGCCCCTCTTAGCAGTGACTTTTGACAGAAAGAAGTTCAAACTTTGATGAGGCCCACTTTGTCAAATTTTCTTTTGTGATTAGTGCTTTTTGCTTTCTGAAATACCTTTGCTTATCTCCACGTCACAAAGTTCTTTTTTAAATTTTTAGAAAATATTTTATTCCATGAATTTTATAGTTTCAGCTTTAATATATAGATTTTAATCTATCACAAATTAATTTTAATATATGATGTGAGATAGACTATTGGGGTTCAATTTTGTCTATACAGACATATAGTTGATCTAGCACCATTTATCTTCACTTTTGTCATATTCTAAACCACATGCATGTTTCCTACTTGACTCTCCTCTGCTCTAATTGTGTAAATTCCCATTTCTCTAATAGTGATAAAGTGTTAGCACTCTGTTTTATATTTTTACCTTACCCCTAATTCTGAATATATCATTTATTTGAATATTTGTAGATAATCATCACAGTTTTATGTCTGTTTTTGCTTAGAATATGTGCAATTTATTTACAAATGCATTCAAATTTTATTCTGATTTTTTGATGTTACATTATCTGTAAAACAATACTGTTGTGATTCTATTCATTTCCTGTGTTCTCCCACAACTAGAGTGAACTGTCAGCTAGAGGACATTCAGTACATTTCAGTTTCTTTAAAAATAAAATCAAGAAAAAAAAACTTGTTTTCCTTTTATTAAACACATTTTCTTAAAACTGTTGTTTCTTCTGAGAATTCCTAATAGAAAAAAAAATCAATAAGTGGAGACTCTTTGTTACTTGCTGCATTTTTCATTGAAAACATATGGCATTGTGGAAAGAATATCAAAGGCTTTAGTTTCTGATGAATGGTGTTAATATATATTCTCTACCATTTAGTAGCTGTGTGACCTTGGGCTAGTCATGTCCTCATTTATAAGATGGGGGTAATAATATTTACTTCATAGAGTGCATGTGAAACTAAAGTTAGTTAACAAGTCAGAATATCTTTACCAATGGGTAAACAGAAATGGTACAGGAAGGTACTCAAACTAAAGGAAAAACATGATTCATTGGTCTGAAGGAGAAGTATATTTGTACTATATTTGGAAAATATGTATTTTTTTAAAGATGAAGTATGAGACAGCTAACTTTGGGGAGGGGTTGGGGAAGCAATGTGTAAACTATACTTCCAAATTCTACATCCCCAAATTCGATTATTTTGTAGCCATTACATATGTTAGTGAAAATATTTCAGAACCTCTAGGCTGACCCATGAAAAGTCCCCAGAATTGCTTGGCACACAGCAGGTGCTAACAAAATATTGGCCGTTATTTTTGTCATCTAACTGAGTAGGCATTTGGGCCATAACTTAGCTTTAGAAATTCTTTAAGTCAACAATGTGCCCTGTTTTAGTTGTTGACATTAGGTCCTTTTAGTTTACCTTTGATATAGGACATTTTACTAAATTTTTAAAAACCTATTAAGCCAAGTAGTTTGAACTATTCCCTAGGTAGGGTATACTTTTTTACAAATGTGATAGTTTCTTGATTTTTTTAGTCGTTTTAATAATTTGTGTTTGATTCTTTTTCTTGGATGACATGAGTATCATTGCCCTAGTCCTGGGTTAAATAATGGGACATCCTTATTTTTTTTTCTGCAGAACAAATAAAAAATGACAATGTAAATTCATTGTGTTCTAACTATACCATCATAATTTTATGGATGGGAGATTTCTTCTTTGTTATATTTTGATTATAAATGTAGATCACTTCACCCATCATGGATCCTTCCTTTTGAAAAACAACATACAAAATTAATGATGTACTATATGTTGGCTAACTGAACATAATAAAAAAATAAATATTTTTTTAAATAGCATAATATAAGTCACTAGGAATCCATTCAAAGAATGAGTGTACGAGGCAGGTGGGCTAGAGATAATTTGGAAATCATTCTTCATTTCTCACATATATTTAGCATACCTTAAGTCATCACTTAATAAAAAATTATTCAACATATGGCCTAAGTCCATGTATTTAAAAATAGATATTCACTTGATCATTCTTTTTTTTCTAACCTGGTTCCTTTGGGAAACACTCTATATACAGAAATAAGTTTAAATGACAGAAATGACTCCTTCCCTTTAATTTATGATAAATCATACCGACAAATATATCAGAAGCCAGTCTTCCTGAAACATCAGTTGATTATATTATTTAAAATTCTTCAATAGTTTCCTGACCTCAAGATAAAACTCTGTTTTCCCAAACTAACTTTGAAATTATACTTTGCACCTTTTCCCCAGTATTAGATTCCATTATTCCTCAATGGAAACATTCGTTTACACCTCAAATAGATCTCATAATTTTCATTTACGCTCTCTAAGAGTCATTCCAGCATCTTAGCACTTCTGGTCGTGGCTCTCCTTTTATGCTCCTGTCAGTATTTGAGGCGTGGAATGTTGTCTGAATTTATTATTTTCCAGGAATAACTTTTTTCACTAGATTCCATTAATAATAATTATGCTGAATCAAAGAAAACAGAAAGAGTGCGTATTGTATGATCCCATTTACATAAAATTCAGGATCCCATGGACAGCAGTAGTATCTTAATGGCACACTTTGAACTAACCTAACATTTTGTGTCTTTTAAATATTCATTTATGTTCTAGCAAATACACCTACTGTTATCAGAGTGGCCCACTTCCATAATAGAAATGGGGCTAGTTGATAATAGCCCAGGGAAATTCTAAGATGTTACTCTATGCTTGGGTTTCTCCATGCTCAGCACTTCTTTTTTAAGTTTTCAGTGGCAGATTTAACAGAGGTTTCTATGCAAAATTAGTTTGTTCTTGAGTTGGCTGCCAGAATTTGAAGCTGAACTAAATGTCCACAGTTCCTCTCTTCTCCCCACTACCACCATTCTCCCTACTCACTTTGTATATTCAAGTAACAGACCGTATTCACTTGTCAATTATGATTTATTAACTAGTAACCATCTGTTCCAGGATCCCTGTAAGAATTATTTAATCAAAGCTATTTCTTCAAGCTAAGTCTTTTCTTTAAGAAAGCATCATAATTAGTGTGAGAAAGTATTTCAGAAAGTTCTAACTTTGGATATTTATAACAGTTTATTAACAACCTGGGTTTTCTAGTTCCCATTTAAATGGCCCTTTAACTTTGAGGAAGTTTGGTGAAAGTTTCCTTATGAAAGGGATGTTCTACTATAGCTTACACTGTAATTCTTAAAAGAGTAATAACCCACCTTGACCAAAGATTTAGTGATCTTTCCTTTTATGGGGCAACCATATCCAATTTGTTTTTCCCTCTTTGATTTCCAGATAAAATCAGATACAAAGGGACCAGAAAGTAAAGACTAAGATAGCCTACTTGAATAATTTTCTGTGGAGTCCTATCTTGCCAAGCTCACATAAACAGTCATTTTCCTTTAGTCTTAAAATTGAAATTACTGATATTTGTGAATATTTTGTATGTTAAAAAACAAATGAAATAAAACCTTAGTGATCATAACTCAAATACTAAAATCATAGATTCAGAAACTGAGACCAAATAGAAGATTGATTGGGCTTTCTTCAGATCATACATTTGGATGGCAATAAGGTCAAGATTCGATACTCTGGATCTTCTGATTCCTATACCACAAACTAGACTGCAGTCTAAATGGACAAACTTTTAATATTTTATTCTTTTTTTTTTTTTTTGGTCTGATGTTTTTTGTCTTTCCCTTAAAATTATATAAAAGACTACTCAGTACATATTTAATGAACATTATCCGTATTTTAGTAATACAATACTAATTGTCCATTTATTTTGCTATTTCTCTCTTAATAAACCAGTTTTTCCAACTATTTTTTGTAGTATATAGCTATTTCCTACTTATCTGAAATCTTACAAGAAATTTACCAACTGACAAGGAAGTGAGGGAAGAAGGAAGCCATTTTGAGCTGAAACGTTTTCCTGGATACCTCCTCCAGTCAGAGCTATGTGTGTTTTCTGTGAACTACCACAGCACTATCTTTCCACTGTTACCATGACACTTACTTACTGTGCTACCTGTTTTTCACTAGTCTCCAAGATTCTTGGAACTTACATTAGCATTGACTATTCACTGGTCCTAATGTTAGCATTGACCCTCTTTGAACCTACAGTGTTGCACATTTCTAGAACATGGTAGGCACCCAAGACATACATGAAAGAATGAATAGGTAAATTGTATTAGTTAATGGGCTTCATTGCACACCTTACTACTCCTTGGTTCAATTTTGAACCTAGTGAAGCAGATAATTCAGTTACACTTCAAAAATCTTTCAAGAAAGTCACTATGGATGATTATTGCAGACACACTGAAGGCCTTTTTACAGACTGCCTTTTTTTTTCCCCTAATAACCACTACTCTTTGGCTTGGTGGCTGCTCCTTTAAAAGTGTTTTTGGGGAAAAAAAAAAAAAGCAACTCTTTGCCAACACTTTTCTGCTGGAAAAGTAGGAGGAGCAGAAGAGAATATTTCGGGAGAGTTGTGGCTTTGGGGTTGCAGTTTTGAAGACAGTTTTTATAAGGAATGAGTCTTGTTTAAAATTTTTATTCCAATATTAACTCAGTGAGAAAACATTTTATTGCAAAGCTTGTGAAAATGCCTTGAAGTTCCCAGGTTTGCAAAAGGAGTCCTGAACCAAGAGTCAAAAAATATATATGATAATCTCAACTCAATAACTTGTTAGCTAAACTTGGGCAAGGCAATTAATCTCTCTAAGCTTCAGTTTTTTAATATTTTTTAAAGATTTTTATTTATTTATTTATTATTTATTATTTATTTGAGAGAGGGAGAGAAACAGAGAGAACAAAAGGAGCATGAGTGTGGGGTAGAGGGAAGGGCAGAGGGAGAGGGAGAAGCAGGCTCCCTGCTGAGTGGGGAGCCTACAGCAGGTCTCAAGGCAGGTCTCGATCCCAGGACCCCAGAATCATGACCTGAGCTGAAGGCAGATGCTTTACTGACTGAGCCACCCAGGTGCACCCTGCAATTTTGTCATATTTAAAATGGGGATAAAACCATTATTTATCTCATTGTAAGATAATGTACAAGAGAACATGTTGACATACTATTACGAAGTCTCATGATTTATCACTTAAAAATATATCTGTAATTGAAAGGTTAAAAATAATTCTAAATTGTTAGTTTTCTAAAATTCAGACTTTAAGTGGACAAACATATTAATTATTCAAATGTTTTTCCCTGTATACACCATCATACAAGCATATATATATATATATATATATATATATATATATATATATATATGAAGCATATAACTGCTTTCTGTTGAGTCTAAGTGGCTTCCTCAAGATCCCAAAATGTTTTTCCTGTTCTAGTTACTGAATCCTTGGTCAAAAATGTTCTTGTAAGACCGCTTGCATATTTGGATACTGGCAAGTTTATAGGAATCTGCATTTAAAATGACTTTGAATGTTGACTGGAAACCAGCAACAGTAATTGTATCCTATTTGATAATGGGAAAGTTGAACGCTGTGGGCATTCTGCAAAGAATTTAGGCAGTAGTGGTTACATTTCAGAGTCTTTCTAAAGATTTCTCCTAAAGAACACATGCCACGTTGCCAAGGCAATTTACTTTATGTTGAATACTTTCTGTTTTTTAATCCTGTGTTTAAAGCAGTCATATGTATTATGAAGGGAATATTCTTACTCTATTAATTCATAGTTTAAGGAATTTGAAGGCCCTTACCATGAACCCTCTAAAAAGATGCTCTTCATTGACTCTAACAGGCAAGAGGTATAAATCAGTCAGCATTCTTTTTACGTGGAATAATGCTCATTTGGGTAAATTCTGCTGATGACAATACCAGGAATGCTTAGCAACAACAAGGGAAAAATGCCCTTAGGGCTGGACAAAATAAATACATAAATAAAACAAATATTAAATAAATAAACAATGGGTCTTTATTAGTTTAGAATGCATCTTCTCTTTTGGCTTTAAAATGCCCAAATCCCAAAACAGCAATTGGGTGAAATAGTCCTTGGTCAAATTTGATTCATAGCTCAAACAAGAGGGAGGCTACTTTCATTCCTTGTGTTGACAAAGGAAAAAATCCTTACAAGTATACTGCCTCTGAGTCTTCATAAGCCCTGTGATTTCAAAGAAAATTGACAAATCACCCTCAAGTGGCCTTTGAAACTGAATGTGTGCTCTGAAAATGGGAACTGCATTTTATCGGTCTTCTTTCATAAGCCTGGATATCTGGCAAAGTATTATAAAAATAATGAATATAATAAGGATATACCAACTCAGTTCTTAACATTTTTTTAAACTTTTTTCCTAGTTTTATTGAGAAATAATTGGCATACATCACTGTGTAAGATTAAAGCAGACAGCATGATGGTTTGATTTACATATATTGTTACATGATGACCACAATAGGTTGAGCTAACATTCATCTTCTCATATAGATATAAGAAGAAAAGAAAAAAGAAGAGGATAAAAGGGGAAAAAGTTTCTTATTGTGAAGAGAACTCTTGGGATCTTCTCTCTTAACTTTCCTGTATATCACATAACAGTGTAGTTATAGGCATCATGTTGAACATTGTACTTATTTGTCTTATGACAGGAAGTTTGTACATTTTGACCATCTTTCTCCAATACACCCTCCTCAATCCCTGCCTCTGGAAAACCTAAGTCTAGTTTCTTTTTCTATGAGTAGGTTTTTATTGTTGTTGTTCTTCCACAAATAAAGGAGATCATACAGTAGTTGTCTGACTTATTTCACTTAGCATAATGCCTTTAAAGTCCATCCATGTTGTCAAAAAATGGCTGAATATATTCCATTACACACAACACCCCCACTCCAGAACTTCTTTATCCCTCCATCCATCAGTGGACACATAGGTTGTTTCCATGTCTTGGCTATTGTAAATCATGCTGCTGAGAACATGGGGTGCAGATATCTCCTCCAGTCAGTCTTCTTTGTTACCTTTGGATATATTCCCAGAAGTGAAATTGCTGGTGGTTCTATTTTTAATTTTTGAGGATGGTGGTTCTATTTTTAATTTTTGAGGATCCTCCATTCTGTTTTTTTTCATATTGGATCTAATTTACAGTCCCACCAACAGTGCACAAGGGCTTCCTTTTTCTTCCACATCCACATCAGCATTTGTTATCATTCATCTTTTTGGTGATGGCCATTCTAACAAGCATATGGTGATATCTCATTGTGTTCTTACTGATTTTTAGTAAGAAAGAATGCTATCATTTTTAGATGGAAACATTTACATCTCAAGACCAATGTATATTTATATACATATATATATACACACACATATATATACGCATGTATATATATATAAATATATGTGTATATATGCACATATGTATACACACATATATATCCCCAAGGATAGCTTAAGCAAAGTCTTTAAACATCAGTATCAAATGAAGTTATTGAATGCCCATAGCACTCACCTAATACACTCCAGTTACAAGAATAAAAACAAGATAAAATGAACAACCAAGTGATACTTAAATTTTTTTCAGAAAGATATTTATCAATAATTACTATTCATACTTACATTTATGCTACTAGCAGGCAATTTTTATCTACCATTCACTTACTTAAGCTTATTTTTGCTTCAAAAATAGTTTTTCAGCCTTACCACAATGGTTAGCATAACACGGCTATTTTATTGAAGCTGATGATATTGACAAATTGATTATATAAATATAATTTCTGAACTCCATTCTCTATAATTTTGATTTTATCTGTAGCCTGTAACTCTGGGATCTAAGTAGGAATGGTGTCCCTAGGCAGCATATACTCACTTACTTAATATGTAGAACTTTATGAGCTTCTGAAATTGGTTTTGAGGACCACCAGGATTTCTTGCAACCTGGAAGTTTTGGGTTTGACAAAGTTCAATATAACATATATTTATTGAAAATCTACTATGTACCAGATACTATGGTAGATACTGAAATAGGAGGATGAGAAAGACATGATTCCTGCCCTTGGAGAGCTTGACGTCTAATGTGATAGGAAAATACAAATAGATAATTAAAATATGGTATAATTATAATGAGTGTTATGCAGAGGACAGTGATGAAGATATAAATAATATTTGAGTATTTTTACATTCATATTTATGAGAGCTGTTGGTCTGTGGTTCTTTTTTTCTAATTCCTTTTTCTGTTTTGGTATCAGGGTAATATTGGCCTTATAGAATCAGGAAGTGTTCTTTCTACTTCTAACTTTTGGAAGAGATCCTAGAGATTTGGTTTAAATTCTTCCTCAAATGTTTGGTAGAATTCACTAGTAAACCCATCTGGATCTGGTGTTTTCTATTTTAGAAGGTTATTAATTAATGATTCAATTTATTTAATAGAAATATGTGTATTCAGATTGTCTCTTTCCTCTTTTGTGAGTTTCGGCTGATTGTGCCTCTCAAGGAAATGGTCCATTTCATCTAGGTTATTAAATTTCATAGGTGCAGAGCATCGTTCATACTGTTCCTTTATTATCGTTTTAATGTCCATGGGATCCATAGTGATGTCCCATCTTTCCTGTCTGATATTAGTAACTTATATCAACTCTCTTTTCCTCTTATTTCACCTGGCTAGAGACTTATCAATTTTATCAATATTTTCAGAGAATTATCATTTGGTTTTATTGATTTTCTCTATTGATTTCCTTTTTTTTTTCAATTTCTCTGATTTCTACTCTATTTTTTTCTTATTTCTTTGCTTCTGCTTACTTTGGATTTAATTAGTTCTTCTTTTTCTAGTTTCCTAAGTTTAAGTCTTAGATTATTTATTTATTTTTCTTTCTGTTATTGATTCCCACTTTAATTCTGTGTGGACAGAGAATGTACTTTGTATGACTTCAATCCTTTCTTACACTTACTAAGAATTGTTTTATGACTCAGAATGTTCCTTTGTCTTTGTAAACATTCTGGGTACACCTGAAAAGACTGTGTGTTCTGTTGTTACTGGGTAGAATGTTCCATAATTGCCAATTAGATAGTTGATTGATAGTGTTGTTTAAGGGTTTTAAATCCTTACTGTCTGTGTACTTATTCTATCAAATACTGATATCTCTGGTCATATTCCTTCCTGTGAAATCTACTTTGTCTGATCTTAGTATCATCATTATAGCTTTCTTTTAATTAGTAGGTTCATCTAAATTCTACCCTTTAACTTTTTTCCTTGTTTCAGCAACGTAGAAGACTAGTGTTTTACATAACAGAATGCCCTTTGCTTTTCTATTTCATAGAATTACAGCTTTATTGGCATAAAACTTGTATTTTGAAGTTTATGTATATTGAATGGTATGGAAATATATAATAAAATTTATACATATATGCAAAAAATGTATTCTTTTTGCTTTATTGCAACATTATTCACATTAAGTCCTCTGTAAATATAAAAATACAATTTTCATGTGAACATGTGATCTTGGATAATTTACTTGACTCAGTTTTTTCTTCTGTAAAATGGGGATTGTAATAGTACCTCCCTCATACAATGGTTGTGAAGATAAATGAGCTCATGCATATAAAATACTCCGAACAGTTCTTGACACAGAATAAGCACTATAGAAATGTTTACTACCACTCCGTCCTTTAACTTATAATCAACTTGTTTCATTACATTAAAAATGGGCAGTTTAACTATGGACTGTGAGAGGCAAACTGAGGACTTCAGAGGGGAGGGGGTGGGGGAAGGGGATAGCCTGGTGATGGGTAGTAGGGAGGGCACGTATTGCATGGTGCACTGGGTGTTATATGCAACTAATGAAGCATCAAACTTTACATCGGAATCTGGGGATGTACTGTATGGTGATTAACACAATATAATAAAATAAAATTTAGAAAAAAAAATGGGCAGTTTAATAGTTGACAACATATAGTTGGATCTTTCTTTTTATCTCATCTGACAATATCTGCCTTTTATTTTTTTTTTAAGATTTATTTATTTATTTCAGAGAGAGAGCATGCACATGAGCAGGGGAGGGGTGGGTAGAGAGAGAGAATCACAAGCAGATTCCACACTGAGCAGACAGCCTGAAGTGGGGCTCGGTTCAGGCCCTGAGACCATGTGAACTGAGCTGAAGTCATGAGCCGGAGCTTAACCTACTGAACCACCCAGGCACCCCGACAATATCTGCCTTTTAATTTGTGTTAAGACCATTTAAACTTGGTAACTTTATTTTCAAATTTCTAGGGAACGAATACAAAAGGTGACCCCAACATTAGGTCTTAGAGTAAACCATAAGAAATTCCTGAAAGTAGAACCATTTAGTCAAATTTTCTGAACACAGTGTAATGAAACTAAAACTTAATAGCAAAAGGTGACTGAAAAATTTTGAGCCATTTATAAATTTTTTTTTAAATATCCCTCCTAGAGCACTGAAAGGCAAAACCAAAGCAGATGTTCAGAGATGAATGACAATTAGAACACTAATTGTAATGGTGAAGAGCTTAGGGAGCAGGAGTGAAGTCACGTGGCCCTGGTCCAAGTTCTGGTGTTGCAGCAAGATAACTGTAATTCTGATCCAGGTGCTTGAAATAAAGATAGTAATAGCTGCCTTAGAGCTTTTTTTTTTTCTAATTAAATGAACTGACAGCACTCCAAACATCACTGATTTGTGTGTCTGCAACATTTCCCTGTCAAAATTTGTAAAAAGGTAACTTTTTACATATCTAAAGGTACAAAAAAGTAAGCCCAAGTTCCGCTGAGTTTGGAAAACTGTTGCAGCCTGATCTAGCCACCCTGTAGTTTGCTTCAGTCTCAAGCGATATCGCCTGAGGGCAGCGTTTCTGTGAGTAATCGTGCCAAGGGCCTGGACACTTTCTCTAGGTCAGGGCCAAGGGCCTGGACACTTTCTCTAGGTCAGGGAGAGTGGGGTGTCCCTGGGAGCTAGGGAGCGATGCTGGAAAATGGAAGGGCCAGGAGAGGAACCAAGAGGTGAGTGAAGGAAGGAGGGGGGCCACCTCCAAAGGGGTTAAGGTGAGAGGCCTTCCGCATCTTTGGGCGATGCGCTGGGATGAGCAGGCAGATACCATCACAGTTCTTTGCCCTGGCCTACTGTGCTCCTGTCTTCTTTTGTTCCATTTCCTTTCCTAAATTGACTTTTTGCTCACAGGCCAGGAAGGCTGACCTGTATAGTTAGGGCAACAGGCTCCCTTGTCCTTAGGTTTCTGACTGGGTTCAGCAATGGGTGGAAACAGGCGGAGGAAATGGTGGTCCCTGCAGAGCTCTGCATGTGTTCCGGTAACCACTTCACCGCATTGGGCTTAGGGACCCTACCAGTGCCCTGTTACAGCTCACACTGAACTCTCCCTGTGGTGTCCTACACTCTGCTAGATTATTCATTTTAGGCCTTTTTTCTTATATATGCTTTCAGTGTTGTAAATTTCCCTTTAAACGGGGCTTTCACTACCTCCCACAAATTTTATTAAGTTGTATTTTCATTTCCATTTAGTTCAAAGTATTTTAAAATTTCTCCTGAGATCTCTTCATGTGTTATTGAGAAGGGTGTTATTTAATGTTCAAGTTAAATTTGGAGGGTTTTCCAACTGTCTTTCTGTTATTGATTTCTAGTTTAATTCCATTGTGGTCTGAGAGCAGACATTGTATAATTTCTACTTTATAAACTGGTTAAGGTGTGGTTTATGACCCATAATGTGGTCTATCTTGGTAAATGTTTTATGTGAGCTTGGGAAGAATGTGTAATCTGCTATTTTTGGATGAAGTACAGTATAGATATTAATTGTATCCTGTTGATTAATGGTGCTGTTGAGTTCAGCTATGTCCTTACTGACATATCTATCTATCTGTATAAAAATACATATATAATCAAATATATTTTTAGCAAAACTATTTTTTAAAAAAAACTATTATCTGTTAAATCAATTAAGAATAAGAAAAATATATTTTTTGGTTTTACCTATTCATTCTCTGATGTTTTTCCTTCCTCTTTGTAGGTCCATTTTTCTACACTTGATCATTTTTTTTTTCTTTTTCTGTCTCCCTGAAGAGCTTCTTTTAACATTTCTTGCAAGGCAGGTCTGCTGGCAATCCATTTCCTCAATTTTTCTTTTTTGTCTGAGAAAGTGTTTGTTTCTCCTCCACTTTTGAAGAGTAATTCCTCAGAGTACAGAATTCTGTATTTTTGTTTTCTTTTACATTTAAAACATTTCACTCCATTTTTTTCTTGTTTCATCTTTCCTGAGAAGTTGAATGTAATTCTGGTCTTCTCTATAGGGAAGGTACATCCCTGAGTTGCCCCCCCCCACCCGCCGTTCTTTCAATTTTTTCTTTCTTTTCGTTGAAATTCTGAAGTTTGCATATGATATGTCCAGATGTAGGTTTTCTTTGGCAATTACCCTTCTTGGTTTTCCCAGAGTTTACTGGATCTGAGGTTTGATGCCTGACATTAATTTGTGGACATTCTCAGTCTTACTGCTTTATATTGCTTCTGTTCTTTTTCCTGTTTCTTCTCCTTCTGTTGTTCCCGTTGTTAAGTATGTTACATCTTTTGTAGGCATCTCTATTTGGGGATATTTGGAGGTTTTTTTTCTGTCTTTGTTGTTGCTTATTTATTTTTGTTTTTGTTTTTCTTTTTGGCTTTCAGTTTCAGAAGTTTCTATTATCATATCCTCAAACTCAGCCATTCTGTCCTTAGCCATCCCCAAGTTACTAGTCAAACCACAAAAGACATTCTTTATTTCTGTTATAATGTTTTTATGTCTAGCATTCCTTTTTAGTTCTTTTCTAGAATTTCCATCTTCCTACTTACATTATCCATCTGTTCCTGAATGTTGTCTACTTTTTCCATTAAACGTCTTAGGATATTAATTTTTTTTTTAAGAACTCCTGGTCTGATATTCCAACATTCCTGCCACATCTGACTCTGGTTATTTTACTTGTCCAGTGTCTTCAAACTGTGTATTTTTCCTTTTATTATGCTTTGTAATTTTTTGTGAAGATGGACATGATGTACTAAGTAAAAGGAACTGCAATAAATAAACCTTTAGTAATGTTATGGTAAGGTGTCAGAGGAAGGGTACTGATCTTCTATGATTTAGTTTTAGTCTTCTAGTGCTTGTGACTCTAGACTATAAATGTGACCAGTACTTCTCAGTTTTTCCCCCTTGAGGTGGTCCAGAATGTCCAAAGGGATGCCAGAGTTCATATTTCCTTTCCTCTTGTAGGTTAGGCTCTACTAAAATGGTTTCTTCTCAGGGCCAGCCTTATTTAGAACAGAATACTCTGGCATGTTTCAAATGTTCTTTTGCCCTTCCCCCTGCTGGATGCTTGAAGGATTTTTCTCCTACAGAGAATTTTTCTCCCAATTTCTCCTATCTTCACTGTGAGTTCAGTAGATTTTCTGGAGGTAAAACTCATAAAAGTGTTGGTATGACCTCAAAGACTGAACTCCTCTGGGGTTTTTAACTCTAAGACTTGTCCACACTGAGCCTTTCCTGTTCATCAATTACAGTTCAAGTTTTCAAACCCCGACTCTGGTTCCTGTGGAGATTTCTGCTCTGGTTACTTGTGTTTGTATTCACTGGTCTCCAGCTTGGTAATACAATGTGAAGTCTGGAATTGAGATGCCTCTAGCTTTGCTTTTCTTTTTCAAGATTGCTTTGGCTATTTAGGGTCTTCTGTGGTTCCGTACAAATTTTAGTATTGTTTGTTCTAGTTCTGTGTTGATATTTTGGTATGGATTGGATTAAATCTGTAGGTGACTTTGGATAGTATAGACATTTTAACAATATTTGTTCTTCTAATCCATGAGCATGGAATGTCTTTCCATTTCTTTGTGTTGTCTTCAATTTCTTTCATCAGTGTTTTATAGTTTTCAGAGTGGAGGTTTTTCACGTCTTTGGTTCCATGAGCATGGAATGTCTTTCCATTTCTTTGTGTTGTCTTCAATTTCTTTCATCAGTGTTTTATAGTTTTCGGAGTGAAGGTTTTTCACCTCTTTGGTTAGGTTTATTCCTAGGTGTCTTGTTATTTTTGGTGCAAATGTAAATGGGATTGTTTTCTTAATTTCACTTTCTGCCACTTCATTATTAGTGTATAGAAATGCAACAGATTTCTGTACATTGATTTATTTTCCTGCAACTTTACTGAACTCCTTTATCAGTTCTAAGGGTTTTTTGGTAGACTCTTTCTGGTTTTCTATATATAGTATCATGTCATCTGCAAATAGTAAAAGTTTTACTTCTTCCTTACCAATTTGGATGCGTTTTATTTCTTTTTGTTATCTGACTGCTGTGCCTAGGACTTCCAGTACTGTGCTGAATAAATGTGGTAAGAGTGGACATCCTTGTCTTATTTGTGACCTTAGGGGAAGAACTCTGTTTTGTTTTGTTTTTCCGATTGAAGATGATATTAGCTATGGGTTTTTCATATATGGCCTTTATCATGTAAAGGTATGTTCTCTCTAAACCTGCTTTGTTGAGGGTTTTTATCATAAGTGGATGCTGTACTTTGTCACATGCTTTTTCTGCATCTATTAAAATGGTCATATATTTTTAAAGATTTTATTTATTTATTTATTTATTTGAGAGAAAGAGAGTGAGCACAAGCCAGGGGAAGGTCAGATGGAGAGGGAGAAGCAGACTCTCAGCTGAGAAAGGAGCCTGATGTGGGCCTCGATCCCCAGACCCTGGGACCCTCTTTCCCTGAGCTGAAGGCAGATGCTTAACTGAGTAAGTCATCCAGGCTTCCCAGTCATATGGTTCTGATCCTTTCTCTTATTGATGTGACATATCACGTTGATTGATTTGCAAATATTGAACCAACTTTTCAACCCGTGAATAAATCCCATTTGACTGTGGTGAATGTTTTTTTTAAATGTATTGTTGAATTTAGTTTCCTACTATTTATTGAGGACTTTTGCATCTATGTTCATCAGAGATATTGGCCTGTAGTTCTCTTTTAGTGGTGTCTATATCTGGTTTTAGTATCAAGATAATGCCAGCTTCATAGAATGAATTTGGAAGTTTAACTTCCTCTTCTATTTTTTAGAGTAGTTTGAAAAGAATAGGTATTTTTTTAAAGATTTTATTTATTAATTTGGCATAGAGAGACAGCCAGCGAGAGAGGGAACACAAGCAGGGGGAGTGGGAGAGGAAGAAGCAGGCTCCTAGTGCAGAAGCCTGATGTGGGGCTCGATCCCAGAACTCCAGGATCACGCCCTGAGCCAAAGGCAGATGCTTAACGACTGCACCACCCAGGCGCCCCTGAAAAGAATAGGTATTAATTCTTTGAATGTTTAGTAGAATTCACCTATGAAGGCATCTGACCCTGGACTTTGTTTGTTGGGAGTTTTTTTTTTTGGTTACTGATTAAATGTCTTTGCTGGTCATCAGTCTGTTCAAATTTTCTGTTTCTTCCTGTTTCAGTTTTGGTAGTTTATATGTTTCTAGGAATTTATCCATTTCTTTTAGGTTGTCCACTTTATTAGCATATTGTTTTTCATAATATTCTCTTATAACTATATTTCTGTGGTACTGGTTATTTCTCCTCTCCCATTTGTGATTTTATTTATTTGAGTCCTTTTTCTTTTCTTTCTTTCTTTCTTTCTTTTTTTTTTGTAAATGTGGCTAGAGGTTTATCAATTTTACTGGGTTTTTCAAAAAGAACCAGCTACTAATGGGCTCCTGGGTGGCACAGCAGTTAAGCATCTGCCTTTGGCTCAGGGCGTGATCCCAGCGTTATGGGATCGAGCCCCACATCCGGCTCCTCCGCTATGAGCCTGCTTCTTCCTCTCCCACTCCCCCTGCTTGTGTTCCCTCTCACTGGCTGTCTCTATCTCTGTCGAATAAATAAATAAAATCTTTAAAAAAAAAAAAAGAGCCAGCTACTGGTTTCATTGATGTGTTCTATTATATTTTTAGTTTCTACATTATCTATTTCTATTCTAATTCTATTATTTCCTTCCTTCTGCTGGTTTTAGGTTTTGTTTGTTGTTCTTTTTCTAGCTCCTTTTGGTGTTATGTTATGTTATTTATTCGAGATTTTTCTTGCTTCTTGAGGTAGGTCTAGCTATAAGCTTCCCTCTACTTTTGCTGCATCCCAAAGGTTTTGGATCATTGTGTTTTCATTTTCATCTGTTTTCACGTACTTTTTAAGTTTCTTCCCTTTTTTCCTGGTTGACTCATTCATTGTTTAGTAGCATGTTATTTAACATCCATATATTTGTGGTCTTTCCCAATTTCTTCTTGTGATTGATTTTCATAACATTGTGTTCAGAAGATGCATGGTATGACTTTGATCTTTTTGAATTTCTTGAGGCTTGTTTTATGGGCTAATATTCTAAAGAATGTTCTCTGTGCACTTGAAAAGAATGTGTATTCTGTTTTAGGATGGAATGTTCTGAATATATCTGTTAAATCCATCTGTTCAGTGTGTCATTCAAAACCATTGTTTCCTTATTGATTTTCAGTTTAGATGATCTGTCCCTTGACGTAAGTAGGGTGTTAAAGTCCTTACTATTATTGTATTATTATCAATTAGTTCCTTTATGTTTGTTATTAACTGTTTTATGTGCTCCTTTGTTGAGTGCATAAATATTTAAAATTATTATATCTTCTTTTTGCATTGTCCCTTTTATTATTATATAGTGTCCTTCTCTATCTCTATTACAGTCTTTCTTTTAAAGTCAATTTTATCCTATATAAGTCTTGCTATCTGGCTTTCTTTTGACATCCATTTGCATGATAGATGTTTCTCCATCCCCTCACTTTTAATCCATAGGTGTTTTTAGGTCTAAAATAAGTCTCCTATAGGGAGCATTTAGATAAGTGCTTTTTCTTAAATCTGTTCTTTCACCCTATGGCTTTTGATTGGAGTGTTTACATTCAAAGTAATTATTGATAGATGTCTATTTATTGCCATTTAATTACTTGTTCTGTGGTTATTTTTAAAGATTTTCTCTGATTCTTTCTTGTCTTTCTGTCTTTTATGTTTTTGCTGATTTTGTTTAATGATATATTTGGATTTCTCTCTCTTTAGTCTTTGCATATTTATTAGTGGTTTTGATATATGCTTACCGTTAGGTTTGTATATAACCTTTTCTGCATATAGCAATCTATATTAAGTTGATGGTCGTTTAAGTTTGAACCCATTCTTTTTTCCTCTCTTCCCCTATTTTAGGTATATGTTATTATATTTTACATCCTTTTTTTGTTGAGTTCCTTGACTAATTTTATACAGAAATATTCCTTTTTACTGCTTTTGTGTTTCCTATCTTTATACGGTCGCTTTTGGTCTCTTTTTTCCACTCAGAGAGCCCCTTCTAATATTTCTTGCAGAGCTGGTTTAGTGTTCATGAACTCTCGTAACTCTAGTTTTTGTTTGTCTGGGAAGCTCTTTATCTCTTCTTCTATTCTGCATGATAGCTTTGCTGGATAGGGTATTCTTGCCTGCAGGTTTTTCCTACTCAGCAGTCTGAATATATTATGCCACATGCCACTCTCTTCTGGCTTGCAAAACTTCTGTTGAAAAATCTGCTAGCCTTAAGGGTCTTCCCTTGTAAATTAAGGACTTCTATTGTCCTGCTGCTTTTAAGTTGTTTTTTTTTTCTTTATCACTGTATTTTGCCAATTTAAATACAATATGTCTTGGTGTGAGTCTGCTTTTGTTGATTTTGATGAGAGTTCTCTGTGCCTTCTGGATCTGGATGTCTGTTTCCTTTCCCCAGATTAGTTTTCAGCTATCTCATCAAATACATTTTTTGCCTTCTTTTCTCTCTTTTCTTCTGGGACTCCTACAATATAAATATTATTACATTTAATGGAATCACTAAGTTTGCTGTGTCTATTCTTATTTTGCATAATTCCTTTTTCTCTCTTTTGTTCAGCTTGATTACGTTCTATTACTCTGCACTGTAGGTCACTAATTTCTTCCTCTGCTTCTTCCATTCTACTGTTCATTTCATCAAGAGTGTTTCTCATTTCATTTATTGTACCTTTATCTCTGCTATGCTATTCCTTATCTTTGTGCTAAGGATCTCACTCATGTCTTACACTCTTTTCTCAAGTCCAGTGAGTATCCTTATGATTGTTTCTTTAAATTCTCTATCAGGCATGTTACTTATATCTCTTTTGCTTAGATCCCTGGACATGGCCTTGTCTTATCCTTTCACTGTCATTTCTCTGTCTCATTTTGTCTGCCTCTCTGTGTCTGTTTCTCTGTGTTAAGAAAGTTAGCTTTGTCTTTTGCTCTGAGAAATTAGTGGCTTTACGAAGAGGAGGTTCTGGAGTGCCCTGCAGTACAGTGTCCCCTGTTCACCAGAACCTGTCACTTTAGGAGAACATCCTATGTATTGCTTACACCATGCTGTTGTGTCTAAGTCACTTTTCCTTTCAGTCCAGTTGTCTGCACTGACTTTCTCTTGTGGGCTGTGTTTGCTCTCTGTGGTGTTAGTGGGACCCAGGCATGCCCACTGTGAGGGAATGTGCCTGTGGGGGACTTGGAAGCAGGGCGGTGGTGTTAGCAAAATTTATACTGCGCTGCTGGTCCTATCAGATCCACAAAGCTCTGTGGCAGCCAGGCAGCCAGGAATGTGAGGCTGGGCATGGACCACATCATTGGCTGGAGGTGCGTGGCTGGGTATGACTTGTGGTGGCAGCCATGTGCCCGGCGGATGAGCAAGGTGCATGTGTTAATCAAATTTGTCCTGAGCTCAGAACCAAGGCTAACAGGTTTGGAGTGGGTGAGTCCTCAGGAGAACTCATGGGAGGATACACTGCTAGCAGTTTCAGTAGCAAGTGTCTGTGCAGCCCCACCTCTTAGAGGTGGCTCTGTGCTTATGCTGAGGAGTGGAGGAGGAAAATGGAGACTTTCAGCTTCCTCAATTTTGGAGAAGCATCCGAACACACTCCAAAATCGGTATGAATAGATCTGTCTCCCATTTCTTCCTCCTCCGCAATTTTTATGTTGCTTCTCTGTGTAGGCTGCAGCCTTTTTAAGGTGTCATTGACCCAGCTATCACTCACCCTCCAGACTCACCCAGTGCTGAGTCAGATGATGTTTCAAGCTCCAGGCTTCAAGTCCCAGTGGTTTTAAAAACTCATGGAATTCAGCCCCTCTGGTTTTTAAAGACAAACATTATTGGGATTAATCTTCCTCATGTGAGCTTCCTGGTGTGAGGTCCTATTTCTCTGTCCTTTCCCTGCACATAGGTCCCTCCATCCTACTGGCAGCCTCTCTCCACCTTCCTAACCTTCCCAACCTTTTAGATGCAGCTTCTTTGCTATTTTTAGTTGTAGAGTTTGTTCCGCCAGTCTTCAGATTGCTTTCTGGTTTATTGCCTTGGATGTGTCTGATATCTTGTAAATGTGGGACAGGGAGAGCTCAGCATCCTCTTTCAAATTCTTATCTGCTAATTCCAGTATCTGGGATCCCTCAGATACAATTTCTATTTTCTGCTTTATTTCTTGTGTATAGGTCATACTTTTCTTTGCATGTCATATCATTTCTTTTTGAAAATAAGCCTTACAATAACATGTTAAAACAACTATTGATTCTGATTTGTTCTTTCCTCTCCCCCATCTCCAGTTGTCATTTCTTTTTATTTTGAGGGGTACCTTTAGTCACATATATGGGCTAGATCTGTAGAATCTATCATCCCTGCATTGTTTAGCTGCTGATGTCTCTTTTGAATTTCTTTTCTTTTCTTCTTTCTTTTTTCTTTCTTTCTTTCTTTCTTTCTTTCTTTCTTTCTTTCTTTCTTCTTTCTTTCTTTTTTTCTTCTTTCTTTCTTTCTTTTCTTTTTCTTTTTTTTTTGAATCCTGGATTCCTCTGGTTGCCTCTAGATCAGCATAGCTTACTGGTAGGCCAATTATTGGTCAGAGGTTATATTTAAACACCTTGTGCCAGTAAGGCACAGTTGCCAATGGGTTTGCAAGTGGGTTAAGAAATGTGTTCAAATTCAAGCAGTATACAAATCTGTCTGAAATTTTATTTTTCAAAAGACCTTATTATAACTCCTCTGCATTAAAATAAATAAATAAATAAATAATAAATAACTCATCCACCTATGTGAAAGGTCTCACATCCAGCCAGGAATGTGTAGGCGATAGGACCTTCTTCAGTCTCCACAGTATCTGAATGACCCTGCCCATGCATTCAGTGTTCCAGTCTGGCAGTAATATGTTGTAACTATCAAGACCTTCCTTGACTCATTCCACAGGTTCCCCTGTTAAATTTCTAGCTTGTCTAGACAGTCTGTAGCTTTCACCAACCAGTATTGCTACCTTAGGCTACTGCAGTGTTTGCTTTTCCTGATATTTGCCACCAAAATCACTAATGTACTTCAAGAAAGGTGAAATAAAATAAGCAGCAGAAGTCTGTTCCAGAAAGATTAATCTGACTCTTTTTGTAACAAGCAGATCAAAGCATTTTTCCAGAATCACCCAACTAAAAACCTTCTTCATGTGGTCAAGATGAAATAGCAGATGAATTAGCAGGGCAGTATAGCTCTATAGCTCCTTTCCAAGGTTGTGAAGATAGTGATGTGCTTTTAAAATCAGATAAAAAGAGATCATATAAGCTAGCAAAGAAGATGGGGATAGTCACTCAATAGATATTTGTTGATTTGATGGATTGATCTTGAAGGATGCTGAAAGGGTGACATAAATTCAGATGAAAAGGGGGACAGTTTATTGTTAGCAAGATTTGAAGTAAAATGATGAGAGGGAAATTAAGGCAGTTCACTCGTTTGGAAACTAACAATGGTGAGAAGAACTTTTGAAGACAGAGGAATTTGAAAGATCTGCAGCAAATAAGAATCCCTTAAGATAAGTTTCAATTGATTTATTTCTTCAATAGCTATTTATGAAATGACTCTATGGGCAAGTCATTATGCTAGGTGCCACAAGAGAAAAATCAAAGATAGTGCCTCATCTGAGCAGGAGGACTGTGTGTCAGGAAAGATAAAACACAATGTAAGGAGTTGGATCTTGAGGAAGACCACAAGTACAATACGAGAGGGACTGTGCTATGTACAATTAGGGAGAAAGACTAGCGTTTTAACATTAGACTTCCCTTGACTCAAGCACTAGATTCTTCCATCCCTGCCTTCCTCCGAATAGGCACTCATTCTTTAATTTTGTTCAACAAATTTGTATTGAGCGCATACTTCCCATCACTAAATGATGAGAAGGATGAATAAGATAGTCCTCATTTCATGTTACTTTAAACTGTATAAACTTGGAGAAACCACTTAACTTAAAAGCTTGACTTTCTTAATAGTAAAATTAATATTAAAATGTCTCACTCTCAGGGTTATTTTAATTATTAGAGCAACTTATGATAGTGCCTGGCATGTAGTAGATACTTAACAGAATGTGGTGGTGGTGGTGGTAATTATTGTTATTAGCATTTGGGGGGAGCAATTTAGAGAATAGGGTGATAATTACCAGGAGATTGTTAAGAAATATCTTTTTGACTTTATGGAAGAGATAGCCTTATGTTGGCAGTAATAGAAGCTTTCCATATCCCCACATAGAATCTAGCTTCATGAAGGCAGAAGCTTTGTTCTCGTTACTATTGTATCCCTAGGACCGAACACACTAACATAGTACCTGGGACATTCTAGACATTCAATATGTTTTTTTAAAATTAATTGGGATTTTAATAAGCATGGATTAAAATAAAGACATTGAGGGTGCACTGTATAACATTAATAAAAATACCAAAGAAAAGAGTTGCTTTATAGAAGCTTCAGCACAATTACTTGAGTAGAAAATGTTTTTGAAGATAAGAAGCAGAGTCTGTAGCTACAAGGGTAGATTGGGGACAGCTGGTGGATCTTCTGAAATGTTCTTTAAGGATAAAGAAATTTACTTAAAGCTACTTGCACAGCATTATTACATGACGATAACATTGCTTTTTAGAAAGGTAGCTCTTGGGGCACCTGGGTGGCTCAGCCGGTCAAGTGTCTGCCTTCAGCCCAGGTCATGATCCCAGGGTCCTGGGATTGAGTCCTGCATGGGCTCCTTGCTCAGAGGGAAGCCTGCTTCTCCCCCTGCCTGCAGCTCCCCCTGCTTTTTCTCTCTCTCTCTCTCAGTCAAATAAATAAGTAAAAATCTTAAAATAAAAGGTAGCTCTCAAAGGATATGAAAAATAGGTTGATATTGAAAAAAATGATCTAAGTAAAAATGTTTTTAGGAAGTTATATTGATGGTATTAAGAAAGTAATAGTTTAGAACTTGAAATAGGATGTTAGGTATTGATAACAAATATAAAGGACACATATGAAAAGGAGGATTCCCAGGGCTGCTGGCTGGTTCAGTAGGTAGAGCACGCAACTCTTGATCTCAGGGGGTGTAAGTTCAAGTTCCACATAGGGTGTAGAGGTTACTTAAAAATTAAATAAATAAAATCTTAAAAAAGGGGGGGGAGGATTTCCTTAAGAAATACAGAGAATAGACTGGAGTAAATGATGATTGTAATTAAGCATGATTAGTCCTATCTCAGACTTATTAAGACTGGGGTGACATCAGGGCATTTACTTAGAAAATAAAAGTTGAGTGAGATTGCGTAACAGAAAGGAACAGACCTTGGCAAATGCTCATATCTGGCAGGAAGAAAGGAAACAGAAAATGCAATGGACAGAGCAGTAGGGAAGGAAACCAGCGAGAATATCAACTATGTGACAGAAGAAAGGAGGAATTTCAAGTGGTGGTCACTCCAGAGTGTTAAATACTGCAGGAAAGCCAGAGAGCCTGAGGCTGGGAAAAGATCATTGTATTCAAGTGTGGGAAAGTCTTCGTGGATCCTCTGCTGTTGTATGTTGGTGGAAACAAGATTGCAGATTAAAGAGAAAAGTTGGAGATGAAGAACTGGGTGAACTGATATTCTGCCTCTTACTATAGTTGTATTATACCCAAGAGAAAGAAAATATTCTTCCTACCAGCTCACATCATTGCATTTGTGAAGTCTCATCTTATGGTTCAGCACTCACTTTGTTTTTGTTGCTCTAAATCTTTTGGCATGTGTTTGAGCTCTTGATTCTCTTGGACACTGCTTAGAGTTGACAAAGTGATTTATTCATGGGGATAGTAAAGTGAGGGAGAGGAATTAATGGGACAAAAACCTAGTGGATCTTGATGTCTTCACAACCATTGATCAATGTGTTCTTAACACCATTTACTGCTCTCAAAGAACATGTTTTAACTTATGTAATATTTAACCCCCCCCAAACAAAACAGCATACATCAGGCTGGAGCCAAGTGAAAGCATTAAAATCACCTATTATTACTCCATCCAGCATATGGTGCAAAGCAAGGGAGCAAAGCTGGGAAGAAATGTGCCATGTCCATATCAGAGGCAAATCCAGTTCTGAACTTACTAAGCACTATGTCTTTCCTTCTTTAGAGAAGCCTTTAATCAAGACAACATTCTATCTATCATCTATCTATCAATCTATCTATCTATCATCTATCATCATCTATCATCTATCTATCATTTCTTTTTATACATGTAAGAACCTAAGCTATTTTCCTTTATGTCTCTTGACAGAAATACCAGGAAAATTTATCACATTTTTACAGGTGAAAAGCTGTTTAATAATAATAACAACAATTTTTAAAAACCTGTGGCTTCTAATTAAATAAAAAAAATACACATAGTAATTATTGAGTCTAAGATCACTTTTCTAAACCCAAAGTTCTGTGTTATGAAGTCTTAATAACAAAAGCAGAGGGAATAACAAAACCAAAGGAAAATTGTTTAAGAATGGGACAGGTTATAAGATACTGATTAATTTTTTTTATTTGGTGGATGCTATGATTTATCAGTTCACTGAGCTCAGAAATTTAATTAAAATTAGAAATTTTAACATGAAATCAGGGTTTACTTGTAGATCACAAGCAGGTGAATAATAAGAATAGTGATCTTATCAAAATTAGAATCTTGACTAAGAATATCAACAGTTATTTTTATAGCTTGTGTTTATTAAAAGTAAGAAGTATTTACTATGATTAGCTTCTTTTCAAACTGCATATTTTTAAATGAGTCTCATTACAATTGATATTGATATATAATTGATACTAAACTAACCAGATCCATACCTTAAATTAAAACAGATGCTCCACAAAGCTTAAACAGAATTTTTGCTTACTGTTTAAACAATATTGACACACATATTGACACACAAATGTGTATAACACAAAAGATGAATTCTAACAGCTTGTAAGAGACAAAACTGGTATTGAAATTTAAGTCTTTTGGATCCCAGACTCTAAGCTTTTTATTTCTATGTGACAATTCCTCTTAATATGAATAGAGGGCACAATTTTAGGCAGTGGAGATAGTCTAGGAGAAGGAACATTAGTTAAAGGAAGTGAGGGACAGCTTAGTTGTGTGCTACACACCTTGAGCTTTGTCTCATAATGCTCTCATTCTGATGAGTTTCCATGTTGGTTGAATGACTCTCACTTTTTCAATACCTGTTTTTCATCCCTTCAGCAGAGACACTTAATGTGATAAAAAGATAGAGACAATGAATATCAGCCTTCTTCCGTTCTTTCTTTTAGATTGAGGTAGAGCAAAACTGCCTTATCTTTTTTCCCCTTTATCAAAGAGACAAAGCTACATTTTATTTCTCTCAAAAGTCTCCAGAAGAGTTCAGCTTTAGGGAAGTGAGTGCCAATAGAGTAACATGATGGTCAAAACTGGGCAAGACAATGTTAAAAGAAAATGTAAGAGGGAGCAGACAGAAGATTAGAAGAAAGTCCAGTGGAGATAAAATTCTTAGTGAAAGCTGCACTAACCTGATTTGGGAGGGAAAAACTAAGATGATTCGTCTCCACAAGGGAGTACATCTTGGATGGGTTCAGGAAAGAGATGTTTAGGTTAAGAAAAAACTTTTAGTGGATTTTATAGTAGAAAGCAAGTTTATTTGCTTATTAAATTATAATTTATATTACTGGGGAAATGAGCAAATATTCAATAATTGATCCTATAAGTCTTGTGAACCTTGCAGATTATGAATCCAGCTAATCAAAACAGCTCTCACTATTGAAGACCTACTATGTTCCAGGTAGTTGATAATGTGTAATCTCATTTATTGCTCCCAAAAACTTCATGAAGAAAATTGTGTGATATTATAGCTAAATATAATTTCTTTATCACTTAAGATATGTGCCAGGTGTTTTACACAAATTATCTAATATTCACAATTTTTAGTACCATTCTACACATGAGGAAATGAAGGTTTTGAGAGATTAAGGAAATTGGCTACATTCACATATCTCATGAATATTGGAAATAGGATTCAGATCTGTGTTTTGTGTTTATTTGTTTTTTCTTAACTCTGGAAACGATCTTACCTACTAAACATAATAAAATGTACATAGGAGATTCAAGGAGTCATAAAGCATCATGATGTAGCTGCTGTAATAGATCTCCAATAGGAAAGGGGGATGACCATTGGCAATGTACTAAGATGAATACCACAAGTGTGTGTGTGTGTGTGTGTGTGTGTGTGTGTGTGTGTGTGTGTTATAGACTTGCTGGGGCATCCGATCATGGTTGTGACTCTGCAGAAAGAACTCCTGAGAAGGGCTGATCTCAGAGATGAGGATATCTAAGCTGGAAACTTCCAAAGGCCTGGGTCTTGTAGGAATTGGATCTCCATTCACTGCCACAGTCTTCTCTGATGGCATTAATTTTACCCATCCAAAAAAATTGCATTTCCTAATTCATCAGTGTTTCTATTTCCTCATTTATTTGGTCATTGAGCCTCTGTGTGGTAGGCACTGCATTATATGCTGCAGCTACAGATGAAGCAGAGTGACGTGGGCTTTGTCTTGCTCTGGGAGTGGCAAGAAGCCATGAAAACCAGATGCTCCAGTCTCCATGATCATCATATCCCCTCCCAAAGTCCAACAGCAACTTTACATGAAAAATCATAATATTCAGAGATAAGTCTTGTTTACTATGTCATAATAACTTTTAATAAAGGGCAGAATTAGTACATCATATATCATATTATATCCTACTAAGGAATCAAATACACACACACACACACACACACACACACCCCAAATAGTCCCTTCCTGTGGCAACAGTGGAGCTGTGGTTCTAGTCCACCACTATGTTTTATATATTGGATATCACACTTCTCTGAGGCCTTAGTATGTTTGGTGCCTCTTGAAGAACTGTGTGTTTATTGAGAATAGGGATAATTTCTTAAATCTCTATTTTTTCATTACCTGTCACACCGCTTGGCACATCACTCATGCTCAATAATTGTTCATTGAGTGGATTATGTTTAGTTTTAAGAAGCCAACACTTTCATATTACCGTATCAGCACTTATTATAATATGGAATATGGGGTTGTATAAACATTTATTTATCCCAGATTTTAAGATGCTGTTAGCTTTAATGAAATTACACATGTGGCAAAGAACCTAAAAAAATTGTGGAGAAATAATTTCTTTAGATCCCAGTTAAATGCATTAAAACATGGAATAGTTCATGTATGTTGTTCATGAAAGACCTCTTTTCAGAAGATAAAAACACACCTCAAATTATATAATCATCTGGGCAGGTAGTTAAAGTAGTACTGAAGGGGGGGAAAGCAGGGTGATAGCATTCAAAGTTTTGAAATCATAACTTTAAATAACAAGTTTGAATTTGAATTGGTCACTCTTCTAACTTCTGTTATGATGCCAAAAAGGCTACATGCCCAGAACAGTGCAGGACAATGTGTGGCACCAATTTGATTTTCGAGCCCCTGTAGAAACCTACCAGCTGTCACCACAGAACCATTAGGTTTAGGAAAATCAAGTATCTGAAAAAAAACAGATTTTTCAAAACTGGGAAATTCCTTCTATATCTACAAAAATGTCAATGCTTTCAGTTTTCTAGTCTTCAAGGTGAGAAGAAACTATCAGTGATGGTGGTTGCCAGAGCTGTAATACGTGAACCCAATCCAGGTAGCTGTCCAGGCCCCAAACTATCAGATGCATAAAACATTGTCTGGGTACTTAAGTATCACTGGAAATAGTACCGGTCAAGAGCAAAAACAACAAATACATGTGGCAGAACTCTTCTCAGGAAGAGAGTTTTGTGAATTTAAAGACGTGTATTGGTAAACTGATTGGGAATAGAGGGAGACCACCAACCCAAGCTCAGACAACAGATTGTAAGCCCCCAGACGATGATGGGAGCCCATTCACAGCATAGTTTTTTGGTTTTTTCTGGGACTACATAAAATTGTGGGTAAGGGGCAATTACTGTTTATACTTCTTGTCTCTTTACCAAGCAACCACTCCTCTAAATAAATGTGGACAAAATTATTTAAAGAGTATTGTATTGGTGTACTCATTTGAAAAGTCACTAAATTTTCATGAATGTCACAACCCACTCTTAGGTGCTTCTGATTAAAATGGAGGTGTACTTAGTTATGCTTTCTATCCTTTCCTCCAAGGTTTTTGCCAAGACAGATTGTGAGATTTCTTGTCTCAGGTGTCTTGAGGCCGAACAGAGTTCACACTCCCCTAGTGATGACAAAATAAACACTAGGACCTCTTAAATGACTTTCCTGAAGTCCCACATTGTCTCTTGTGATACCATGTTTTATATGTTCTCAGTTCATGGTGGAGATATTGCCTCAGCTATGCTAAAAACCTTTTATTCCTCTATAATTTCACCAGAACCTGTTGCATTCAGAGGATTCTCTTTTTGAGTATAGTTGAAATACAATTTTACATTAGTTTCAGGTGTACAACATAATAATTCAACAATTCTGCATGCTATGCTATGCTCACCACAAGTGTAACTACCATCTGTCACCCTACAAAGCTATTATGATACCTTTGACTCTATTCCCTGTGCTGTACCTGTGACTTAGTCATTTTGTAACTGGAAGCTTGTATCTCCCACTCCCTTTCACCCACTTTGCCCATCCTCCTTTCCCTCTTTCTCTCTGGCAGCCATGACTTTGTGTTCTACATTTATAGCTCTGATTCTTCTTTTTGTTTGTTCATTCATTTGTTTTGGTTTTTAGATTTCACATGTAAGTGAAATCATATGGTATTTTTTTAAGGTAGCAAGGATTATTTTTATTGTTTATTCACAGATTATTTAAACAGAACAGCTGGGTTAGTGAGTTGCTGAATATTTTATCATACTCAATTAAGATGTCTATTGTTTCCTTTTTTAATGTTATTTTTTTAAAAGCAAGGTGCCATCCCAGTCCGGATGGCATCATTTCATCTCATGAATACATCCTGGATACTACGGAATTAGGCAAATGACCTGACTTGTTTGGGTTGAAAACTAAAGACTCATGGAGTCTGTAAGTGTCCAATAGTTTGTCTAGCTGACCAGGGAGCTGTTGAATAGCAGTCGGGGTAGGTATCTATAGTGTGTGCAGGAACTAAAATCAGCATACATGATCATAGATTGGTTAAGCAAAGATTCGGGGAGACCATGAAGGACCACAGTATGCCACTAAAGGACTCTTGTCTTTTAAGCACTTCTGAACAGCATTTCTTTCAGCCTGAGCCTTTAGATTGTATTATCAGAGGTCTATTTTCATTTCTTTGAAGTTTTTTTTTTTTCTCCCCACTTCTCAGCTCTTTGATAATGTGAAGGGCTTCACTACAGAGAAGTCACTAAAGCAAAGCAAAGCTTCACAGAGCCATACAGGGAGAATGAAAACATATCACATGAAGTCAGCCTTCCCTTTCTGCCATCCATCAACTAAAGAAAGTTATAAAAAACAAACAAAAAATGGAATTAATATGGAGGCACACACATACAGGGACTTTGAGTTTTGTTTTGTACTTTTACACATGAAGAACAAAAACCTCCATAAAGCTGCTAAAGCTTCCTAACATCATCAAGTCCTCTTCTCTGAGTCATTAACTCGCTGAAGCCCAGAAAATCAAATTCGGTTTACGGCTGTTTGATAATGTAGTAACACAGTAAAATGTGATTCACCAACTAGCTCATGTAATTAGAAAATCAAGAACATGCTCGAAGTGGCTGGTGGACACACATAAGTATAGTCTATCATCAGTCTTTATAGTTGCTGATTATAGTTAAATTTACACCTTCCGTTGATGATACTGCATCCAAATTCCTTATGCAAGAGAATTCACAAGTACCTGTGCTTACAAATCAGATTAATAAATGAATACTGAGTTCAGTCAGTCATTCTTTCGGTCCTCTTTTCTTTTCTTTTCTTTTCTTTTCTTTTCTTTTCTTTTCTTTTCTTTTCTTTTCTTTCTTTTTTCTTTCTTTTCTTTTCTTTTCTTTTCTTTCTTTTCTTTCTTTTCTTTTCTTTTCTTTCTTTTCTTTTCTTTTCTTTTTATCTTTTCTTTTTATCTTTTCTTCTTTTCTTTTCTTTTCTTTTCTTTTTTCTTTTCTTTTCTTCTTTCCTTCATCAATTATTTCTTGCCAGACTCCGTTAACCAAGAGGGTATCTGGTCCTCGCCTTTATAGAGCTCTCAGTCTGCAAGAACTATGTTTAAATTCTTCTCAGGAAGGAAAAGCCAACTGGTTAAGGCCCTACAAAAATGGTGATGGTTAGAAACTCGACTTTCTATGGGCGCCTGGGTGGCTCAGTCGTTAAGCGTCTGATCGAACTCCCTGCTCAGTGGAGAGCCTGCTTCTCCCTCTCCCTCTGCTGCTCCCCCTGCTTGTACTCTCTCTCTCTCACTATCTATCTCTGTCAAATAAATTAATTAATTAAATCTTAAAAAAAAGAAAGAAATTTGTCTTTCTAGATGGTCCCTAAATGCTAATGATGTTGCCAAGACATATGTAAGAAAAAAAGACACAGCCACCTCGACAATTTTCTTGCGCGGAGGTTTTTGCCTGGCTGAAAGGGACTCTGTGATAAGAATGGGAATTGAGTATTTGTTAGATTATTTTAAAGCCACTCTTCATCTATTCTGTATGCACATCTGTTGACATCGAAGGCATATGTGATTTGTTGCCTGGCTATATTTAAGTATTTCTCTCTGTAAATTCATATCAATGCAAGAGTTGTTTAGATGATTAAAGCTTTCTCACTAGGAATTTCAAACATGTCCTACTTCATTCTTTTCTGAAGTACATGGGCATGGTTATGTTACATGGTCCAGGGCTTCCTAATAAATGTAACGAGGATAATGGGGATGAATTACCTGAGCTTGAGCCAATAAAGAAAAGGCATTTCTTATCTGACATGGTTATTCTAAATGCTATTTTTTGGCAAAATATGATATATGGTTATGCTGCCTTTTCCACTGACTTTTTAAGGTCATATTTTAGTGTTTGTTCATGGAAATTTTTAAAAGATATTAGGAAATTATTTCCCTTGTAACTGTAACATTGCCTCTAGGCGGTTTCTTCTTTATAACCTCACAATGCTTATTTTGTATTGTTCCCTCTGCCCCAAATATCACAAATTCTAAGGAATGCAATAAGCTTTGCTTATTTTTTGCAGAGTTTCACTCATATATTTTAGAATAGCTTAGATTATATTTTATTTGGATGAAAATATACAATCACAAATATTAAGAAGGTGTGGTTTATTCATAGCCTGAATGAAACTTAACCCTGAATATTGTTAAAAATGCAGCCATCTCCCCATTAATATGTATTTAATCATTCTTCTTTTTCCCTACTACAGGTCAATGGAACAGAAATTGAATATGAGTTTGAAGAAATTACATTGGAAAGGGTAAGAAAAATCCAACAATCCAAAACCTCAATCTTGCATTTGACATTCTACACCCTAATGATTATTTTGTGAAATCACACAGCTGTGTGTTATACCTTGGAAGTTTCCAACAGGACTCAAAATAAAAATATTAATGAAATGCTTGCAGTGGAGGGCACAGAGACAAACAGACCAAATCACCAGAACATTCCTTATGTAAATTGCATCGCCAAGATTTGGAGAAATGAATGAGAAAGACAGAAATATTCAGTGAGCTAGTATGGCACTTTTTCCTATTGTTTGCATTACTAACATTTTGCTATGCATTTTTAGACACAGTACAAAGTATTTTCATTTATGTAGTATTAATGCTATCTCTTAACTACCATTATCATGCATTTTTTAGTTTAAAAAAAAACAAGTGATACATCTTAAAGCCACCCTTATAGAGAAAAATAACAACAATCCTGCAGATCTCTGCAAATATGATATCAGGGTCTTGGCAAGGCTTTGACAAATTAGCAAAATTCTCTGTAACAACCCTAATCTATAAAGGTATTTTACAAGTCAGTAAGAGAAAGGCCAAAAACCACCTAGAAAAAATACAACCAAAAAAGAAAAGGCCAATAACAGATGAAAACTTGTTCAACCTTATTAATAAACAAAGAAAACAGTGATGTTAAGTGGTTTTTTTTGTCTGTCCAATTGGCAAAATTTAAAAGAAAGGTTAATATTCACTGCCATGGAGTAGCCCTAGAAATTGTTACACCCATAAAAAAAAAAAAATTTGGAAAAACGGATCAAAAGCTTTAAAATGGGCAGACTTTTTGACTCAGAAATTATACTTATAAAATGTACAAAGATATAAAGAATGTTCGTATCGGTGTTGTTTATAATAGTGAAGATTGAAAGAGTCAGCGTTTAATAATACATTATTATATGTCCAAACAATAGAAAATTATATTAAATTATAATGGTATTTTTAAGAATATTTAAATATAAGAATGGAAGGCCTAACAAGGTTATCTTATCAAATTAAAAGAATAAATTTTATAATGGTATGTAAATACAATCCCATAAGTACCAACATGCATAATTCGCATTCATAAGTATATACGTAAAGCCTGAAAGAATCTATATCAAAATGTTAACTCTTGTTAAGGATTTTGGATAATTTTTAGTTCTTTTTGTTTACATTTTTTTTGCTAAACATTCCATAATAAACATATAATTTACTTACAATAAGAAACAAAAATGTAAGTATTTTCCTAAGCTGTTTCATTCAAGTATGAATTCAGACTCTAGACCTGCACTTAAATTTATATTCCTTTTAAGTTTACTGATTATTCACTTTCCTGAGTCAGGGAATTTTTCATTCTCAGCCTAATTTTTATTGAGCATGAGTGGTTTTAAAGGAAATTTACATTAAAAGTCAAGTGTTTGATAGATGTGTTCTTTAAAACTTCCATTATGAATTTTGGTTAAATTTTAATGGCATGCTAAATGGAGAAAAATTAGGCTTATGGAAAATTAGCCCAAATGAAAAAAGAGAGCACATTTCTCCTACTAAATCACTAATCTTCTCTCTAGGACTGGCAATATAATTTGCAGAGTACAGTGTAAATGAAAATGTGAGACCCTTGTTTAAAAATTATTAAGAATCTAAAAAGATGTCAAGACCCAGGCATTAAATGCCACGTGACCCTTCTTAAATGCAGGACCCTGTTGCACGGCACGGATCTCACAATCATGGAGCCAACCCTTCTCTCTCCCCACGCCCCCTCATCTTAAACATGATACTGTTTTGTTACCCTGGTTTTATAGGTCAGAAAATTGAAGCCCACTTGGGTGTGAGGTAAAACATTCAGTGGGAGTGAGACAACTGTGGGTTCTAGGCTGCATTCTGACCCTCCCTTGCTTCAGGATCTGGCACGTCATCTCACCTCCTGCCCTTGGAGTCTCAGTCACACTCTGAACCTTGTCACTGCCATGACCTACACCCACCCCCAAAACCTCCGTCAAGTATTGTCTTTGTTGAACACCACCTCTTTTCTGGCTTACCATTTATTCCAGTGCCCCTGCCCCGCCAAAATTCTTCCAGCTCCATTGGGACCTTGAATCACTGATTTTACCATTTCCCTCCAGGTTTCACCTTTCTTATGCCCACCCCTCCCCCACCCACCATACTCCAAGTCTCCCTCTCACATGCTTTTAACATTCCTTTTCCTCCCTCCCTTTCTGTGCTCCTCCCACAAAGCCTCAGCTCTCCATGTCAGCCTCTGGGCGAATGAATGGGTTTAGAGTAGCACTCATTCATCTTACTTTAAATTTATATCTATTGATGTCAAGTGAACCTTCAAAACATCCTAGCAATTCTTATACAATTCTTTAGAAAAATCACTTTCTCATTCTCTGGGACAACAGATTCATAACTTATTTGCTCTCCTCACATCTCTAACACCCCCTCCCTCATCCTCAGTCTCCACTGTTGACTTCGCTTCCTGTGTCCTTGAGAAAATCCAAGCAATCACAGGAAGACCACCTCGCTTTCCTATCACCAGCTCTGCCAGTGTGGTCTCCCTGGAAAATGTTCCCTGCTCCCTTAGGAGGCCAGCCTTTCACTTGAGACCTGCATTCTATAACCTCTAGTCTATTTAAGGGCTCTGCTTCTAAAGTTGTCTCCTCTCTCTCTCCTGCAATATCAGTTTCTCTCTCTCTTTTTTTCCCGGATAAATTTAATACAGATATGATGTAATATTTCTCATTAAAAAGGAAAAAAAGTCCTCTAGCAATGGAGTAATATATAGGAAAAAGCAAAACAAAACAAAATGTCACTTGGCCCTATGTTCCACTCCTGTTGTTTCATAATTCTTGTTTCTTTACCAAAAATCTAGGGAAGTTGTCTATTTTCAGTAACTCCACTTTATTACTTCGTTTTCTTATTTTAATCTAGTTCATTTTTTCTTGTCCCCTCAGTAGTCCTAAAACCATCTTCATCAAAGTCTTGACAGGTTCCATCTTACTAAATTCAAGCATCAGTTTGCTGTGCAACTATCACTGGCTCCTTCCTTCCAGATGATAATTCCTAGTCTTGCAGGACAAAACATTTCTCCTGTTTATTCACCACCTCATTGGCACTCTGTCTTCATATCCTTGCTGGCTCATCCTCTAAATGTTGGTGCATTCCAGAAACCGAATGCACAGACCTCTTCTCAACCTCTCCCCATTCCCTTAGTGATCTCATCCAGACCCATGGTGTTAAATACCAACTTTCAACTGACGATTCCCAAATCTGAGTTATGATCTCTCTCCTGCATTCCAAATGTGTACAGCTAACTGTCCAGTTGGCATCTCTGCTGAATATCAAGAAGGTCTTCTAAACTGAGTATGTTCCTAACAGAATTCATGATTTCCCTGTGCTCCCTACCCTCAAGGCAAAAGCTGCCTCTACCCTAATATTCCTCATCTTAGCTAATTTGTTCTATCATTTTCCTTATTATTCAGGCCCCCAAAAAAACCTCCTCTAGGAGTCTTGCTTAATTGCTCTTTTTCCCTTGGCATCCAGAGCAAGTCCTACCGGTTCTACCATGAAAATACATTTCAAAATCAATCAAATATTATCACCGACCCTGCCGAATTCTAGTCCAAGCTAATATCATTCCCATGCCTGGACCACTGTAGTAGTTTCCATTTTTGTCCACTCCTCAAAGTAGCCAGAGTAATCTTTTTCAAAATATAAACCAGAGTATACCACTTTTATTCTTAAAACTCTTCAAGAGGTAATAATTACACTCACTATCATCAACTACAACACCTTATACAATCTGACCCCTGCTTTTCTCTCTGATGTTATGCCCTTCCCACCAACTCCTAGAACATTTCACACATACTTTCTCATCATTCCTCTAAAAAGCTGGGCTTTCCTTACCTTAAAGTCTTAATATTTGTTATTCTATCTTCCTCCTAGAATCTCCCCTTGGATGTTTACATGTTTTGCTCTTTTCATCATTTAATATCTGCTCAAGGGTCTCAGAAAATTCTCCCTTGTGCACCCCATTTAAATTAGTGCCAGCGGGGCGCCTGGGTGGCACAGCGGTTAAGCGTCTGCCTTCGGCTCAGGGCGAGATCCCGGCGTTATGGGATCGAGCCCCACATCAGGCTCCTCCGCTATGAGCCTGCTTCTTTCTCTGCCACTCCCCCTGCTTGTGTTCCCTCTCTCGCTGGCTGTCTCTATCTCTGTCAAATAAATAAATAAAATCTTAAAAAAAAAATTAGTACCAGCATCCCCGTTACACTTTTTTCCACTTTCATAGCTTTATTACTTTTTTAATTGCATTTACCAATATCTGAAATTAATATTATTAATTTATTTACTGCTCACTTTGTTAATATCTCTCTCCCTCAATATATGGTATATGTAAATATATAGTCACTTCTGTATCCAATTTGCCTAGAACATTATCTGGAATATAGCATATAATATTCAGTGAACCTTTGGTGTATGAATGGATTATGCCAGTGCTCTACCACTGCAAATGCAGTGAAGTAGAGACACATGGCCTGTGTTTGAATCTGGGCTTTATTACTTACTGGTTGAGTTAGAGCTGAATACTTAACCTTTCTGTACATCAATTTCCATACCTTTAAATGAGACTAGAGTATTGATAATTATCTCCTAGAGCCTTTGTGATGATTAAATGAGCTAATATAAAGGTTTAGGACAGCATGCATAGTTGTTATTCTTAACTTTTTCTTTGTGCTAACATAGTAGTTCTCACAAGTGTTATTCATTAGGATCATGAAGGAAGCTTATTAAAAATATAGCCTCCCAGTCTCAATGATCTAACAAGTTTCAATCTAACAAGAACTTCTCTCATATCAGTTTTTTTTTCCAGTTACTTTGTTCAGTGTCAGACATCCAATGATGAAGTTATGGTTCTTGTTGTATGCTTTTACAGTGTCTACTTTTTCTACATTTTCTCTCTATAACATTGAATTTAGTAATAAACTAATCACATTTAGTAACACCCCTATGAAGTGGATACTGCCAACTCCATTTTACATATTAGGACCCTGAGGCTCAGAAAGTAAATAACTTGTCAAAAGTCACAATGTTAGTAGGAGATGAAGCTAGGATTCAGCGCCATGCCCAACAGATACAGCTCATTACCACTGAGTTAGATTGTCCTCAAAATTAAGTTCAAATGTCATTTCCTCTAAGAATCTTTTCTTGATTTTTCCCTCTTGGGCAAGGTCCCCTTTATAAATTAACCCAAGCAGAGAACTTCTCACACTAAATGATGAATAAAATGTGTCTTTTCCACTGACCTATGAATTCCTTGACAGGAGGAATTTTATTATAGTGTTCTTTATATTACCATGATGACAGAAAAAAAAAAGAGAAAAGGCATTGAACAATTTCAGGACAAGCTGATGACTCCTCCTCTATAGCAAAATTGTTCAGTGCATTGGCCACTTGCCAAACAGTGAATTCCACCTGTGTCTAATGTACACTTATTTGTCGGACACAGTCTTTGTTTCATAGAATTTTACAGCCTGGTAGAGAACACAGAGAGGTCAATAGGCAAAAACCATGAAGAATAACAGAGTGCTGTGGATACCTGGTCCAGAATGGGGTATTTCCCTGAGGCTTTATACCTTACCTGGCTTACGAAAGATGAGACAAAGCAAGCCATGGACAAGGGAGTGGAAGAAGAAGGCCTCTCAAACAGGGACCAGCAGATGCAAATATTCAAGGACCCATGGAAAAGTAACATGCTTAAGGAACTTCAAGTCCAGAATGGCCGCACCTCAAGCTGAGGTAGGGCTTAGAGGGAGAGGCCAGGCTAGAGTGTTAGAGAAGGTTGAGAACATAGATGCCTTAGGTAACCTACCTACAGAGGAGTTTAAATTTTATCCCAAAGGCAATGGAGAACCCCTGAATAACTTTAAACAGAAAATTAATATAATTGGGGCACCTGGGTGGCTCAGTTGGTTAAGTGTCCGACTCTTAATTTCTGCTTAGGTCATGATCTCAGGGTTGTGAGATTGAACAGCAGGCAGGGGCAGTGCACTCAGGGAGTTTGATTCTCTCTCTCTCCCTCTGCCCACCCGCATACTTGTACTCTCCCCCTCTCTCAAATACATAAATCTTGCATATTTGTGTTTTAAAAAGATTACTTTGGCTGTGATACTGGGTATACATTTCATAGGATTCAGGAGATAATGCAGGAATGCCATTTAATACATATAATTTAGTGGCTAAATTCTGCCAGTGGTGATGAAGAAGGAGATGATTCAAAATATCTTAAGAATGTTAGAAGAACAGATTCAAATGTTTTGTAAGATGGGAAAATGCCAGAAAGAGCAGAAAAATCAAAGATACCTAGATTATAATCCAGCAAATTCCTTTCATAAGCACTGTCTGGATCTATCAGCAAAGGCCACCTGTGATATTTCAAATATTTCTGTCACTGTGGGCTCTGAAGACATTAAAGAGGTAGCTGAGTATAAAGTCTATGCCTCTGAGTTATTTATCCATTATTCATGTATGAAGTTAATAGGTTATATACCCCCAGTATGACTTATATCAAGAGAAACTAGTTTACCCAGCATGGATAATAGATTCATCATGGCTTTATAACCCTAACCATCATGCATGACTGCAATTTAGCAGTGATATTGAAGTGAGTATATGACTATCTGTCACCTCCTCTGACCCCTGCCCCCAGTCTCCAAAAAAAAAAAATTGGAGTACTTTCCTGACAGCTGCGGAATGTATGATCATGTGATACTACTTGAATGTTCTGTCTGATGAGTCAGGGATATCTTTTTGCAGTTAAAAAAAAAAACACACACACACACAACAACAACTCAAAGATCTGAGCTATCTTCCCAAATATAAGCAATCTGTAGGGCAGAGGAAAGTGACTGATTTATTGCACCCTCCAAACTCCCATACATGGACCAAGTCTTGAGTATAAGGTGGGTAACATGGGGACTTTGAAAATAGTATTTCTGAATTTCCAGGTAAGAGGTGACCCATTAAAGTTGTCTGATGGACTCTCCAGATTCATCCAGGTATCATATTAATTGGAAAATAATTGGGTGTCTGAATGACTTAGGCCAAATGTGTTTATCTCAAGTAATTGAATGTTCATGAAGGTGAAAATTCCTAAATTCAAATGGAATTACAGGTCTATTACTTCAAATAATGTGGAGGCTTTGGATTTCTATATTCCTGATTTTTTTCTGGATATCTTCAGCTTATTTTCAATTTAATAGGAATAGGAATAAAAAGCCAGAGTCCCAACGATATTTGAGGGGGTTTCAGCTTTTATATAGTCTGCTGTAGTACAGTCTTATTCTAGTCTAAATAATTTTTAATAATTGGTACATTTCTTAAATGAATTCCAAATTTTATGTATATTCAATTATCAGTGTATATTTTAAGTGTGTTTGAAATATATGTACACATCTCTATTTGTATGTGCATAGAAACCACTTAAACATAAGTGTGTACTTTAGATATAAATAAAAATATTTACTCAATATGAATGAACTTGGATCCGACTCAGGTGGAGTGGTGGAAAGTATCACAAGATTTGTGGAATAAGGGTAGGTTTATATAAGCAATGGAAAGAAGCATAGTCCTTGAACTCAGACCTTATTTTGAATCCAGGATCATCCTCTCTCTGTGTGACCCTGAGCAAATTACTTAACTATTAAAGTCTCATTAGTTTTCTCCCTAATGAATAAGATACTAATATCTATCATAGAGCATTATTGTGAAAAGTAGAAATAATATATGTATAATGCATAAAAGAGTTCATGGAGCATCATAGATGTTCAATATTATTAGCTGCTCTAAAGTGTATACACACACTTACGGAGGCCTCATGTTTTCTTTTATTTTAATATGTCACTGCTTCAGGCTATGATTCTGAGGCTAGGTCAAGTGGCAAATGCATGCTTCCTTTCCCCTGTGAGTGTGTGACTATATTTGTGGTAAATGATGAGCTTCTTAAGCGATCCCCAAAACGTTCATATATCAAATTATCAGTGTATTCTTTAAGCACGCTGAGTGTATAAATGTAGTCTGCTCTTGACTTTGCAGATATAGCTTCCTATAGAATAACACAGTGGTATTTGTAGCTCTCTCCTTTGTTAGCTAATAGGAATTTAGTTCCAGGCTAGACAAGCAGTTGCAGTGTATTCTTTAGTTTTCAATAGTGTCAGGCTATGACATTTGCTTCACCTGCCCCAACAGGTCCATAAACTTTTGTATTCTAATAGCCCCCCACTTCCTCTCTACATATGATACAGTGAGTGGCTATTTTGTCAGAGGGAACTGGCAGAGGAACATCCCCCTTTCAGGGAACAGCTTCTCTCTCCATTCTAACCAGGTGTTCTGGGGACAACTGCCGGTCATGGCACCCATCACACAGGGGATTGATCTAGAGCTACTCATTGGAATTACCTGGTGAGCCAGTAAAAAATAATACTGATACCTGAGCCTGGCCCTAGACCAAATGAGGAAGCACCTTGGGAGAGTGGAGCATGGGAAATCTTTATTTTGAAAGCATTCTTAATGATTTAATGCACAGTTTAGGGTTTGACACCTGAGCCAAACTGAGCTGATCAAAGCACTCCTCAGGATTTTTCCCACTAGAGTGTGGGAGATAGAGAGGCGCTGCATACAATGGTGTTGCAAAGCTGGGAGATAGGAGGCAGAGGAGCCCCTGAGTCTCCTGCTGTGTGGAGTCAGCTCAACTGAGAAAAGGAGGCTTTCTGCAGAGAAAGCCAGAGACAGAAAATGAGAAAGGGAGGAAGGGAAAAAAGGAGGGTGAGAGAAAGTGCAAGAGGGAGAGGGGAAAAAAGAGGGAGAAGAGAGGAGAGAGAGAATCGGAAGCATCCAGTTCCCTTGTCCTAAAGACAACCAGACACCACTCAGTATCCAATGGCTACTTGAGTCTTCCCTAATTCTTCTTAGCAAAACTAATTCGAATCAGGCACCCACAACTTGCCAATATTTGCACTTACACAAGTGTATCTTGGTGTTGTAGTGTAGCTTTCATTGTGCTGAAGTTACCGAGTAGGTCCTAGGTTATGGCTAGGCTCATGCTGCCATAGCCTGTTCTCAAAATAAATGTTGCCTTGCTTAATTTCTTTACCTATTCTAAATTCTAGTCCTGTCTCTCACCACTAAGATAAGGTCATAAAGCAAAGCTCTCCAGTAGAATAGTGTTGGCAGGTTGCAGTAAACCTTAATACCCCAAAGCTTACACATACCATCTCCTTTAAAGTAACCCATTACTGTGTTCCAACTTCCAGAAATAAAAGAGCAATAAACAAAAGTGGCAGGTAAAGAGAATGGCTGGGGACATGTCTATGAATTTATGTCTCTGCTGTCTAGAAACTTCTCTGATTTGGGAACCAGCAAGCTTCATACATGTGGAAAGTGGTCTACAGCATTAACTCCTGGACTCAAATGTCAGAAAAAAAATGATTGCTAGAGATATAGTGTACAGACATTTGAGGGGTCATTAATCTAACTGTACTTTAAATGTAAGCACCAAAGTCTCAGGATTGAGGAGCTCCTGGTAAACATACCTCAAAGGGCTGATTTAGATGAATCAGCACAGAGTACATTTAGCTGAAATTCAGCTGCTGACTCCAACCATCTCCATTTTTCTTCATAAGCTCCCAGCTGAGTTATCTCCCTTCTTTTACCTCACAAACCCTCTGTTACTAGAGTATTAACAGGTGCTCCCTTCTAGTTCATTGCTCTGGCTTCAGTGCCCTCACATCATCTAAACTGGCCAGTATATTTTCTTCTGTGACCCACTTGTTACACTGTTATTACCCCCGTCTTTCTTTGACGTGGCCCCTGATTATTACAAGCACATTTGATGCTAGTGTAGTGGAACTTCTAAACCTAACATCTTTTAAACAAAATCCACACTGGAAAGACTTACACAGAAATGATAAAACTCTATCATTCTGGAGTTGAGTTTTCTAAGCAGAGCAGATCTATTTCTGTGGCTTGTACTGACAATATATGGATGGTTAAGAAAGTTTGGCAAGGAGAACTCTCACTTGGGGGTGCCCTGACTGTTCAGGATTATGATGAGGCTACTGGAAAGCAAAGATCCAAGGAGCAACAGTGCAAGCCACCAGAAATCACAGATGGATCACTAAATACTAGATCTTGAGAAATGGTAAAAACTGGGTATTTTGCTACTTGCAACTGAACAAATCCTGACTGATGTAGCTAGGGCAGAAGCAAATGCAGTCTCAGTAGCTCAACTGTCAAGCCAGCAAGCAAACGTAACCTCAGTCTTCTTAGTGCTTCTCTTGCCACCACTTCAGCCATCTCCAGAATGATCCCACAGTTCTGTGTCCTTGCACAGTGACAGACAACCTGTGCACTCGTTAGTCATTCTTCCTCACAAGTAACTGCTGCAACATCCATTGCCCCTCTCTGAGCTGTCCCCTCCAATCGGTTAGGTTTCTGCTGTACCTTTCCAATGTTGGTTGGACATTTGTTGGTTATCTATCCATTTTGTTCTTTTTACCTTTTTTGCTTTGCTAATTGTACCCAGATTTTAGTTCAGATAACTGTCTTGGCCACAGTAGCCCATGTGATTTGGTGGAAACTAAGGTGACTCTTAACTCCAAGGGTAGTTTCTTACTGATTTAGGCCAGTTAGCACATCCTGCTGCCCTGGCCTCCATCAGGTGGTGGATATGCAACTCAGTCCAGTACAATCAGAATTCCATGACTTTTACTTAGAATTCTGAGACAGAAACCACCCTCTTCCATGGGCATGAAGTGAGGAACTCTAGAGACTGAATAGTAGTATGGAGCCATTTATGGCTGTAAGAAGATTCCAGCTTTAGAATGAAGGAACATTTTAGATGGCAGGGTAGATAAATGGGGTTACGATTGGTCTTGGCAACCTCTTGAGAACATGACTCAAACCACTTCTGTAGCACCCCTTCTGATTTCAGCCCTCCCTCTCTTTATGTCCCCCTGCAATGAAAACCTGCTTTAATGCGGAGAAAGGAAAAGGAAAAATAAGAGAAAAGAAGCAAAAACACTAGTAGTATCTCAAAATAGAGATGCATAGTAGAAAAACTGAAAGTTATTTCAAGAATTTAAGAAATGGTTTGAACTGGTAGGTTTTAAAGTATATATTTTATCCACTTAGTTTAATGGGCTTGATGCATTTTTAAACTTTCAAATGATCTGTCCTTTTGAAAAATTGAATGCATGTGTTATGAAAATATTCATAGGCACCAGAACGTCTATGACATATTATCTAGTTTTATTTATTTTTTTGTTTTTTTTAACGATTTTATTTATTAATTTGAGAGAGCAAGAAAGAGCGAGCAAGCATATGAGTAGGGGGAGGTGCAGAGGCAGAGGGAGAAGCAGACTCCCCACTAAACAGGGAGCCTGATTCAGGACTCAATCCCAGGACTCTCAGATCATGACCTGAGCCAAAGGCATACACTTAACCGATGGAGTCACCAGGTGCCCGGGTATTATCTAGTTTTAAAGTTTACAATGTTCAGTCTATATAGACTTTGCATAAATTGAACAATGCACATTTAGTCATTAAGAATGTCAACTTGGATTTAATTCAGGATCACCAATCAGGCTTTATCGATCCTAAAATTGCTCTTCTCTCCCTTACCATTTTTGCCAGACAAGCTCTTCCTGAAAACCCAGCTCGTGCATTACCTCTTCTCAACAGCTTTGTCAGATTCTCTCAGTTATAGTTAACTAATCCATCCTCTTTACCACCTTAGGGCTTTCTTATTATCATCTGTGTTCATGTTGTATCTCCCTTCTGTATAAATCTTAAGGTCCTCAAAGGCTATTTCTCAGTTTAATCCTTTTTATTTGAAATTTTACATCTGGCTATTTTTAATACCCAGAAGAATCTGGTAGCTCACTAGTTGAATCATTGGAAGAATTAGTTAGTCTTCTGACAAAAGGTACAGGATAAGGATAATTTCTTACTCCTGATTGTGTATATGTACACACTTACATGCACCCAAACACATATGAGTACGAATTTTATATACATCTTATATTATACATTATACACTTTATAATATACATATGCATATATTTCTTTCATGTATTTATGTGTTTATGTGTGTCTGTAGATAGATAGATAGAATGTCCTTTGTAAGCCAGGGCCAATGCTCAGGCTGTTTCTAGCGCTGGTAGCAGAGGCTGCTGCAACAGTAAATACATCAATCTCTATCACCTATTAAAGTTTGAACCTTATATGCTAATCTCTTGTATGCTAATCTATGGTGGTTATGTCATATCTTAACAACTAGGTCATCACATAAGTTGTAGAGCTTCTATTTTACAATAAGCAGATGGTAGTTCAAGGAAGTTAAGACATTTGTCCATGGTCACAAAACCAGCCTATGGCAGAGCTGGTTGATAACTTCTTCAGTGACTATGTGGTACCACAGCATAGAATGAAAAATGTGGAAGACTTTTTGGAGTAAAACATTTATTCTTTGACCAGCAGTAATATATTCAGACTGCCTTTAAGGCTTATACATTTATCAAAAGGAAACATTCAGCCAAAGGCAAAATATCTTAGGTTAGCTCTGAAATCCTGAAAGCAGCTTCAAGAGAAAGACAAAGACAAAACAGAAGACAATGTCAATGAATAGATATGCATTTAGTTTTCTTTAGGATGATATCTTAATATTTGAGAAATAAGCCAGGCTCATCTCTCCACCCACCCCCGGCATCTGCTTAAACTGCTCCAAACTCGGTAATTTAACCCAATTCTGGGGAAAAACAACAAAAATGACATCTCATTTTACATATTTAACATTCTTCTAATTCAAAAGAAAAAAGGAAATCCAGTTCAAGCCTGCTCCAATTGTGTTTTTGAAATGTTCCTCAGGAAATATACCCATGTTTTCTGAAGTGAAAATTGGTGAGATTGTTAGTTCCACTATCCAGGCAGTGTTGTTGTTTCATCACTTGATACGATGTATATATTAAAACGTGTTCAATGTATATATTATGATATTATGAATATATTATATCATATTTTAATATCACTTCAAACTACTCTGTGAAATAGGAAAAGAAAACATGACACCTCATTTTGCAAATGAGGAAACAAAGGCTCAGAAAGTGTTTTCATGGGTTCCTCAAGGTCACTCAATACAGAGCAAAGGCCAGTCTAAAATTCACATCTCTAACTTTCAGCCTCACTCCTTTTCCTCTATCTCTTGCTGCTTTATTTTTGGTTTTGTGTTAGTATCAAATCCAAATAATCACACTCTTCTTCAGGTAAAACAAACTCAATATATTAAAATGTGGTCATTGATTTCTCAAAGGAAGCTGAAATCAAAAGAAAATTTTCTCTCGTACCAAATTAAATTTTGTATTACCCCAAATTATTTAACCTCGCTTTTTTTAAAGAACTATCATACATGTTTAGGCTCTTAAGAAGCATTTCCACATACCAAGTTTTTATCTTGCACCTCAGTAGGAGGGAAACCTTCATACTTCTAAATTTTGAATATTACTCTATGAAAGACATAGCTTACATCAGTTTGAATTATATTCTAGTGACTCCTACCAAACTATTTCTACCAGTAGATCAATGTATTTCAAGTGTGGATTTTATGGCCATTTAACCTGAGAGCAAATTGTGGCTTTAACACATACCAACTTGGTGTGTGTAAGCAAGTCCCTTAATCTGTCTGTGCCTCCCCGTGCTCATCTGTAAACTAGGGGTGACAAAAATTCCTGCTTCCTAAGGTTATTATGTGGACTACACGCGTTCATTCTAAAAGTACTTGAAACAGCGCCTGTCCCTAATGCATGCTATACAGGAGTTAGTCATTATTATCGCTGGTCTAGTTGTTCTTCATGTGATGGGGCTCTAAGGGTTTCAAAAAGAAATCCAAGTTTACTTGTTCCCTTGAGACTTTTCTCCTGCAGAATTACCCCTACCCCTCATTCCTTTAATTATTCCTCATACAGTCCCCTTCCTTTGGCAGTGCTTCTAATGATGATTACCTTTCCTGCTAACATGTTGTCTCATTCTACAGATATGCATCGGCTGCCCACTGTGGCACCAGAATCCATGCTCTGTTCACTCCACAGTCATTAAATGGTCACCTCTTCTGTGACCACTCTATTAGATATTGTCAATAGGTGGTGAACGAGACAGCCTGTGCCTTCAGAGAACTTAGTATTAGAATTATTATTATTAGTATTAGTATTCATATTAATTACTATTAGTAGGAAAGACAAAAATGCTGAATAAATCATTACTTCCTGGAGACCTACAATCATAGAGTGTCAGTCAGGCTTGTCATCTTCTTGTTCAGTGTAACTATTCCATGACATAAACATGAAAAAAAAAAAAAAGAAGGAGAAGAAAAGGAAAAGAAAAAGGCTCTCATACTCGCTTTGCTATGGTAAAATGAAAACCTGGGCTTTTACATTGACCAGTTATTAAAGTGAATGTTTCTCAGTCTATGGTATGTTTCTCTGTGTCTGCATTCAATGATAAAATATGCAGGTGACTAAATATTTTGTGAGGGCTATTTATTACTGCTTCAAAATTAAACTCATGTCAGTGTTATTTAACTACCTTCTCTTCCAGTATGTTACTGTGGGGACAGGCTATCTTTAGCCTGGGCTGTTTCAAAAGAAACTATGACACATGCTTTTCAGAGTGTTCTATCATGTTCGGCAGTGCCTACAAGGATGTTCTTAGGTGAACTGACCCAATCCTTTGCCAACATTGAGAATGTAGTTGAAATGCAGTATTCTGCTCTCCTTAGGCAGCCTATGCATCACTCAGACCTGTCTGTTCTGAATAAGAGGGGGATTTTTTTTCAAATATATGGGAAAATATTAAGGACATCTGAACTTTGTGATTAAATTCATTAATTGCATTACCTTATGCAGTCCTCCTTGCTACAACTCTCTGAAGCAAGTATCATACTGTCTTGCACTGGGTGATAAATCGATATGCCCAAGGTCACGCAGCTAGAAGGGGGTGGAGCAGAAACCTGGACTGAGACTTGTTCACATCTAAAATTTCACAGAGGACCACTTGCTCTATAGTTTCAGTATGTCTCTTTCCACTCACTGTCGACGCTGACTGTGTTATTTCACATAGCATGGGGATTTTCCCTTTGGAAAGTTTGGTATTTGAACAGCTGATATAAGGATTCTAGCCTCTGGTTCCCAAAGGGATGTTTCTTAACTTAAGCATAGAGTCTGCATTTGTGCTCAGTGGGGAAGGAAGAATAATGACATTAAATGAAGGCAGCACTGACTGTGAAATCAGTTACCTTTTTAATCTCAGGGTTATTGAATTAATGAATTAGTCTTAGAAGGCTGTGTATCATTCTTGGAATTCTGAGAAAGGAAATTGAATATTAACCTAGTTCCCATCCATAATGCACAATTTATAGCTACATGCAGACTAAACCATATGGTGGAAACATTCTTTCATTCTTCCAGATTATTTTATGTTGGGTGCCCCACATACAGCAGATCTTTAAACCGACTTGTTGTGTATGATCAAAATAATAAAACATCTGTTGATAATAACCTTGAGAACAAATTGGTGCTTCCCAAACTTGCTTGAGCTGTAAAATATCTATCGTAATAATGACTACAAGATCCAGAGACAGTATTTTAAACACACACACACACACACACAATTTGGTCATGTCACCTCCAAAGTTATGCCCTCTAACATCGCTGAAACCTCATTCACAGAAACCTTAGCTTCACTGTGAAAATGAGGGGCTATTTTTTTTAATGGTTAGAATGGTTGTGAGTTCTTAAAAAGTCTACAGAAGAAGATTAAATAACCATAGTTAGGCAGTTTCATATGAAGCATGTCAAAGCTGCATAGTTTTGAAACCTCAGGAGAAAGTTGAGCCTCTGAGCATTTATAAGCCACCAATGAATTGCCAGGCCTCAAACCACCACAAAATTTCCTGCTGTCTGGTAAGTTGCCACAGCCTACACAGTTGCAGCCAAAAACATACTCGGTACTGGAAAATCTGTGATTCTCATCACAGTCCCTGCCTTGCATGCCCTGGGACCACAGTCTGGTTAGAAGAAGCCCATGGAATATTTTGTGGTGTTTTTATTTCTGCTGTTCCCCCTTACTTCAGTTCTGCCATTGGCATGAGCTTCCCTTGGACAGACCAGAATCCTTAGTAGAAATTCCAAAAGAAAAATGCAGTGAAACATTTCCACCTCCTGCTTTGGATGAATGTAGTAAATGCATTAGAACTTTTAGCTCCCAGAAATTTGGAGCCTAGTGTTTTATTGGGCCTGAGTGGAAGTACACTAAGTTTGAACGAGTGCTAGTACCCACTTTTCTTGCCACGTAGAGCCCTCCAGAGACTTTGCCCTAACTATAAGCACAAATGAACTTTTAGCCAACTGTGAAGTTCCTGACCCAGTGTTTCCTACTATATGTTGGCTGAAAATCTCAGTTCTAGCCAGTTGTCTCCAGTTCATTCTTTGGCCTCATGAGCTCACTGTGAATATATTGTTCATTGTCCTTCCCAAGACTGCAAATCACTTCCTTCACTTCTTTAGGAAATGGTCCACTAAATGAACAAGAGAGTTTATAATATGCCATATCCTTTAAACACAGATGTCATGATAATAGTAACAATAGTTCCTAAATACTTGAGATATATTGCTGAGGCCTCCATTATTTTATTTAAGCTCTACAACAAACAACCATTTAACTTTTTTTATCCTCATTGGGAAGATAGGAAAACTGAACACCATAGAGATTAAGTAAATTGGATTTAAAATCACATTTCTATTAAACAGTGAGACCAGAATTCAGTACCAACTATTTTGATTACATCCGTCCAAGTCCTGTTTCTTCCTATAAATGTATATGGTAGATGTGATTCAAACCCTATACAGATGAAGAAATTGAGTCTAGAGAGTTAAGTCACTTACCCAGTGTATAAAGTTTATGTGAAAAGGCCAGGCAGAGAGAAACATGATGCAACTGTGTATCTCTAGAGCGTGCTTCCTTCTCTGATATTCTCACCTTGGCATCCCCTTCAGTTTAATCAGAAAGCAGCCCTTACTGTTCACACCTAATCAGTCGTTGAGTCAATTCCACCTCTCTAATCCCTCTCAAATCCACCTGGTTTTCTCCAGACACACTGCCTACTGCAGGGCGCCAGCACTTCTCACCAGGATTATAGCAGCCTCCTAACTAGTCATTATGTCCTAGTCTTAAGTCCCCTTCAGTGCATTACTCACACCGGGGCCACTGTGATCTTCCTTAAGGTAAATAAGGACTGTGATGTTCATTAGTCCTCATTGACTTTTAGGGAAAATCCAACCTCCTTGGCTGACTACCCAAGGTCTTTTATGTTCTACCACTCCCTTAAGCCTCCAGGTTATCCCTTACTATTCCCTTCCTGTATCTGGACTCCAGCCACATGGCATGACTTAAAATTTCCCGAACTCACAGGATTCTTATTCTCACCCCCTCTTTTCTGTGAATGCATGTCTCCATGCCTCATCCCCTTTGCCTAACTAATGCCTGCTCAAACTGAATGTAAGCTTGGGCATGCTCTCCTTCTGGGAGCCTTCCCTGACATACCTGAACTCTTGAATGTCTTTCTCCTCTATCAGCCATTTGAAAGTCCTCTGTCAAGAACACTATGGGCCCTTTTCCAGAACTTAGGAGCTGACCTCCCTTGGTAGCTGCTCAAATTAATATTAACAACCTCAATGTTCTTGTGCTTAAAAAAAGAGTACATATATTTAATTAAAGAGAAAACAAATAGGGTGTCCTACTTGCCTCCTTTGCTACGATTGTGCAGCCATTCATGGGCAAATTTTCCATCCTACCAAAATCCACCTAAAGATGGACTCAGATGTTGAGTCTCTGCTGGTTTAGCATATTCTCTCAGTCAGTCAGTCACTAAATATGTATTGATTGCCTGCCACATTTTATGTTCTATTTTAGCCTTGGGGCATATAGCAGTAAACAAATGAAAATCTTTACCCTCCGTGAGCTTATATTCTAGTGGAGGAGACCTCAAATAAACTAAATTTGTAAAACGAATAGTGTATTAGATGGTGGTACAGTGCTATGGGGAAAATAGAGCAGATTTGTATTGACCTTAGTTACCCAAACAGATAAAAGTCATTTCATGTTTCCCCTTGAAATAGAAATTACCATTCAAAATGGTTATTGTCCTTCATCCCTTGACTAGCATGGGTGAGTGGTGTGGTAACTCCCCTCTCCTGGCTGGACTTCAGGCACCTTCTGAAAAGTGTAAGTATGGACTTAGCAGATACTGCTCTTGCAGAAGCATTAAGGACATTCCACAGATACGTCAGTGGTACAGACTTAAACAGAGTCCCTATCTCAGATTGTGTTGGCTTTCTCTTTCTCTCCTTCTCTCTCTCTCACACACACACAAACTCCTAACAGAAGAGGTTCTTGGGACAAGACTACATGTGATAGAGCTCTGTTTCTAGCTAGCAGATGCCACCTGCAAATATTTGGTGCTGAGAATCAGATCTATTTCACTGTTGACTATGACTGGAACAAGTCAAAAGGCATTGTACATGTGACCTCATGGGTGTTCAGGAGATAAGAAGCTAAGCTTTGAATGTGAATGTGCTACTGAGCATTGTCAAGACCTGAAATAAGATCCTGACCACTGGTGTACTTGTCTCCAGAGTCCCACTTCTTCCCAAGCTAAACTTCCTAGCACTTCTCAATCCACATTAAATTCACCTCATTTCTGTGGAACTAAAAAAATAGTTCAAGGAAGTAAATTGTGTCTTTGCTGTGAAGCTGTAATTGCCAAAGGAATCTCTTTGGGAAGACTCTTTCTGTCTGCTTCCTTGGTTGGATCAGGAACTCTTCCTAGAAGCTACCTATAACACCCAGGTACATATCACACTAATATCATGATTGTCCGCTTCCTGGTCAGTCCTCATCCCACCCCTCTGCTAAGCTAGTGTTACTTGAGGGCAGTACTATTCGCTGCTGAATTCCAAACATGTAGCAAAGTGCAGGAACCTAGTCAGAAATACATGAAGGAGGAAAAGAAAATAGGTTTCTACCAAAATAGGGAATTCATATCATTGAATAAGAAAATATTGGAGCTGGAAAAGGATGACAACTAATTCAACCCTATAATTAATTTTGATAGATGAGGAAAATGGAGTGTCACAGAGGTGCAGGGACTCACCCAGAGTAAACACAGGAACCTAATGTTAGGACAAACACTATACAAACTGTATCGTGTCTTCCTCTGGTAGGAGATTTCTGATTATGATATAAACTGATAAGGCATATGCTCTTTTGAGCAGTCAAAAAGGAAATGATTAATAAAATGAATAAAATATAAAGTACTTTTAAGTAAGAATGTACCACTTGCAGTTTAGCTCTGTACATTTTGCAACACAGTATTTTTCTTATGCGTTTTTGACCCAACTGTAATGTAAAACAGAATGCTTGAAATGGCAAGTCCTTTAAATATTCAGCAGGTACAGTCTTCAGTCGCCAAAATAGGTTATTCAGAGATGATACTGTTACCAGTTTTTTTTGTTCCAACCCTAAGACATCACGTGGCATCAGTTATGCCTCCAGAACTTAAAACATCAAGAATAAGAATAGAATATATTCCTCTCTTATTTGCATGGGAATGCTCATTCTGTTCTCTTGAAGATATTTGACTTCTGAATTTTTCTTGTATTTATATTATATGTAGATATATAAATGTTTCTCATGACCTCATATTATCACTATTTCACAGGAGAAACATTTGAGGCAAAAATATTCCTTCAAACTTCCTGCTTGGTTTGCCAACAGCATGCCAACCTTAGTTTAACTGTTTAAACTTTATTTATTTTACAACTTTTCAATATATTGGCAATGACCTTTGGTCAAGGGCAATAATCTTCTAACTTCTATAAATATAGCTTTCCTTTAAAGATAATTCTGGTTGTTTGCTCCTGATAGTTTTGATTTATTTTCCCTATTTGCTATTTAAGACTCACAGATACTTTCAAGCCTAAAAAATCCAAGATTTAAAAAATGCTAATTCATCAGCTGAAATACTGTTTCATTCACTTTTTGCCTAGCAATTTCCAGATGTCCTTCAGGTCATGATTTAACTGTTGCCTCCTCGAAGATGTTGTCTCTAACCTTGGAATCTAAATTAGCCAGCCCCTGTTATTTTCTACCATGGTAGTTGTGAATTTATTTGTATTTGCTTATTTCTCTTTTTAACATCTGCCTCTATCGTTAGATATTAAACTCTATGAAAGCAGATACCATCCTTGTTTTGTTCCCCGGTGACTATATAGCATCTAGCACAGTGGTCTTGTGCATGGTAAGTTCTCAATAAACTAAGGGGCATATTAAAAGAAAACTTTTTATAAGTATTGAGAGATGAAAATTCTATTTTCTTAATGTGCCATTGTTTTGGTGCTTACTCTTATAAGCAATGTGTGTGTTCAGGACTCATTGCCAACTGGGAAAGTGAGAAGAATACAGTAGGGAGTCAAGTAATTTTATCTTGCTTCCTGTGTTCTTTTCTAAGAACCTTTCCACCACCGCCCCTTCACATGGCAGAATTCTGCAAGTGCAAGCTCAAAATCACTAAATATCAGATATCCTGATAACACATTGGTGAATCTTCTCTGCCCACATGAGTAATTCAGTGTGAAATCCAAACACTTACAAGAGGCTGTGCATGTGCTAAGCTTTTCGATAATCAGCTCCAGCCATTTAACTAACAGCCTTGACCTTGACCAGCAGTACAGCCAGGTCAGAAGCAGTTGATGCCCTGCTTTTGATAAACATAAGCATCTGGAAAGGATTGGAAAGCTCACATGAAATATCAGAATTAGAGAAGTAATCCTGGTATGTATCAGAGGAATTATCTATTATCTTCTTTTTTTAACTTTTTTATTTTATGTTTTTATTCTTTAAATTCAATTTAGTTAACATGTACTGTATTATTAGTTTCAAGGGTAGAATTTAGTGATTCATCAGGTGTATATAACACCCCAGTGCTCAGGACAACAAGTGCCCTCCTTAATGCCCATAACCCAGTTACCCCATCCCCCTACCCACCTCCCCTCCAGCAAGCATCGGTTTGTTTCCTATAGTTAAAGGTCTCCTATAGTTTGCCTCCCTCTCTGTTTTTATCTTATTTTGTTTTTCCTTCCTTTCCCCTATATTCATTGGTTTGGTTTCTTAAATTCCACATATGAGTGAAATCATATGGTATTTGTCTTACTTCTTGATTATGTATCTCTCAACCCTAATCCTTGTCCTGACCTTTGCCTGTATGGCCCAGGGTGGCCATGCCTGGGTCACCTTTCCATCTGTATGCATGACGACTCTACCTCAGGTCTGCTGTGTTACATGCAAATGAGGTTCATCATTATAATCCTAGTGGCTCAGTACTTGACTAATAGCAGATACTTGACAAATAATGCACGTATAATACTGTGCATATGCTTGCCCAATTACAAAGTACATGTATATTCAGGGTTTTCTGATTTCAACACTGAGATCGCTAAATGAAGGAAATTTTAGGGGGCCCAAGAGAAGAGGGTATCAAAACCTCAGTGCTTAGAATGACCATGTAAAAAACTAGACCCCATTTACGTATGTATGTGTGTGCATGTATATCTATTGTACTTACACACACACACACACACACACACACCTATTTAAAGGGCTCAGATCTACTTTGGGGAATACTAAGGCATATTTATCATTAGAACATTAGAATTTTATCATAGACTTAAATAATCTAAGCTGGGTTATCTCCCTCTTCACTCACCTCTCTCTTTCCTGCTTCTCTGCTTCAGACAACTGTTCCTCCATTCCTCAGTATACCCAAGTTCCCTTAGTTAGTTCCTTCTTTACCACTTATCTCCTCCATGGTATCTTCATGATATCTTTCCAGATATGTCAAAGAAAACATGCCAAGACTCTGGGTACCATAATCAGGGACATGTGTTGTACCACACATATACGACCCATTTACAAAATACACGTATATGCAGGGTTTTCTGATTTCAGCATCTTGATCTGGTATTCTCTGTTTGTCTTCTGAATGATGACCCTCCCCTTAGTTTTTCTGTCCTCTGTGTGATTTTGTTTCTCAGAACAGATAGTTCCACTCAAAATCAGAGACACTTCCCTAAAAGCAAATTAAAAGGAAGAATCAGTTGGGCCCATTCTAAATTTCTCAGTATATATTTCATGTATCTTATACTCTAGTTTTGGGGTTTTTTGTCCATCTTGGAAAAGAGCATTTTTTTTTCTGTTGCTATAACCATTTAGGTCACAAGCTGGACACAAATAGAGTACAAAAGAAGCAATGGCGTATGATTGTTTTACCCTAGTAGTTGCTTAGGAATGATCATACTACATGTCTGATAAGTTTTTACTTGTGCATGTCTGATAAATTAATATAGAGTAGAGATTGCCCTGTATAACAACTGTGCCCTTTATTTCTTTGTATCCTTGACAATGCCTAAAATAAATCTTTGCCTATTGTAGGTGTTGGTGAAGGTGTGATTTCTCTCTTGTTTCCTAGGGGATTAGTGAGTATTTAACTTGTCTTCCTATGTAGAACAAAAACGTTGCAACGATATTTTTAAGACTCTGGTAGGTTGATTCATTTTGAAATATTTTTAAAAATTTAACTTGTGTTTAGAAGATAGTTTTGGATTCATACTCCCCCTCCTTGAGATTGTGATAGGTCAGTCTAGTCCTGTTGTTTTGTGTGTCATGGAATGTATTCATTCTGTGCTATTTTAAGAACATTTTTTGGCAATTAATAGAGCCAGGGAATAGCTTTATAAGCTAGAACTTTTGTGAAATTATGAAATACTCAGTACAGTACTAAATATTATATTAGTATTTTTGTGTTAAATATTTAATATAGTACTAAGTTCTGTATTCTGTATGTTAATAATTTTATGAAATTTCTAAGCTTTGGAATGGGAAAAGAGGTTTTTGGAAATATACTCACTTTTTTGAGACATAATTCACAGGTCAGTCAATTTAAGAAATTCCTTTTTGAGGTGGTGCAGAGAGAATCCATAAAACTCATATTTATGCATTGTGTGGTCACCAAGTATAGCTCTTAGTGTAAGCCTTACAGTTAAGGTTGAGGTTATCCCCTCAGTTTTTCTGTAGCAGGATGTGAAAAGACTACAAATATTTGTCGGGAAAATGAACTTTGGAGCACAGATTTTACCTTCTCAGGAAAAGCAACTATAAACTCCTTGCCCTACTGTGTGCCCTTCCACCCTTTATAGCGATTCTGAGCCAGGATGGCAGGCTCTTTCCCATCAGGCACTCTTTCTTTGTAGTGCATCATTTGACAGCAAAATCATGTGCAGCATTCAAATTCAAAACATACTGAGACATGTAGCTCAGGTATGGGAATTTGGAGAACATTTGGACAGTTTTCCACATCACTGAAATTGAGATCATCTTGGAAAATTCAGATTGCAAGCTAGGGGCTCTCCCAGATGCCCTCCCACTGCAGTTTCTTTCTGCTGTCATCCTTAAACCCAAAGGACCTTAGAGATATCACTTCACTCTTTGGGCCTGTATCCCGTAGTCTATAAAAGTATAGAGGTTCCGTGGGATGACCTTTTAGTCCTTCCCAGATTTAAAAGTTTTCTTCTGGACCTGAAGGACTGAGTCTTCTATATTACGTCTAAATATTTTCTCTTCAATCATTTTGGGGGAAAGAAAAACACTAAAAAACAACAAAAAAACCCCACAAAATCTGCAGAAGAAAACCTGTTCACGTCCCAGAAACACTTTTCCCCTGACCCAGTTGGTATACTTTTTCACTGCGTTTTCATCTGCTAGAGACTGAATGACTTTGGTTGAGTTCAGGGTCATTAAGCTAAAATAAAAAGACTGCTTTTAAGAACACTAATTGACAGCTTAAAAGTCTCTAGCAGAACACACCAAAAGGAGGGGAATTATTTCATAAACTGTATGTTGAACTCTGAAGTTCGGTGAAGTACTTCTAAAACCAACACACGTTTCTTCAACTTAAACTGCTGCTTCTTGCGTTCCTTCCCCCTTATGGTTTCTGGTTTACCAACTGCACAGGCTTGGCTGCTTCTTTGAAGTGGATATTGCCCCGAAATGCCTGATTGATCCAATTAGCTGAACACTGAAATTTCTTAACTCCTGGTGCAAATAAGGGCTGGGGGGGGGGGAACTTGAATATATTAGAGTCAATTCCAGTGCAGACTGACAAAATTTAGAAGGAATCTGATCCAGAAAAAGAAAATAAGAACAGCTGGGTTTATCTGGTCATACATAATTATCCACACTTCCAGCAGGAAGAATTGTTTTTGTTACTAGTAAACCCCTAAATGGTACAGCTGTTTTGGAATCCGTAAGTGGTAATAAATGTATAGACTGATGGCAAAATATTGTATGAGAAATCAATAATGTAAAAGTGTCTGATTACTAAAATGCAGGGAATTAGCAAGGGAAGTGTCCCAGTAAAGTATACATTGACAGCATTTAGCACGGGAAAGCAGGATAGCTTTTTTATAAGCTAATAGAGGCTATAACGAACCAGACAGATTTCTAAGTGAATCAATAATACAAGGTCTTCTTTGATCTGAATCTCAGCTACTGGCCTAACATTGTCTTACAGCCTCCACCTCCCTATCCAGCTCTCTACTCCCACCAAATGACTGTAGTTCATTCATTCCACACTTTTTAAAGTACCTACTGCATGCTTGCGTAGTTCCATGTTCTGGGGCTACGACAGTGAACAAGCAAATTATTCCTGACTCTATGGAACAAACATCACAATAAACAAGCAAACAGAAGTTTTACAGAATGTTAGAATATGCTAAGGGTTGTTTTGGCTTGAATCGTGTCTCCCTCCTCCCCCAAAATAGATGATGGGGTCCTGACCCTCAGGAATTTTCAGTGTGACCTCATTTGAAAATAGGGTCTTTGTAGACAATCATGTTAAGATGAGGTCATTAAGGTGGGCCCTGATTTAATATGAATGTTGTTCTTATAAAAACAGGAAACTCGGACATACACACACCAAGAACACCATATATAGATAAAGGCAGAGACAGGGGTGATGCCTCTACAAACCAAGGAATGTTAAACCGTCAGAAGCTGGGAGAGAGGCATGGAATAGATTCTCCCTCTCAGTCCTCAGAAGGAATCAACCTTGAAAACACCTTGGTCTCAAACTTCTAGCCTCCAGAACTATGAGATAATCAATTTCTGTTAAGTCCCCCAATTTGTGGCGAATTTGTACTAGCAAACTAGTACAAGCATTCTAGAGAAAAGTAAAGTAGGGAAGGGAGGGAAGGAATTGGAGAAGTTGAAAATTTAAGTGACATAGTGAGACCTCACTGAAAATATAGCATTTGACAGACTCAGAAGTGAGGGAACAAGCCCAGCAAATGATCAGAAAGAAGAGCAAGTACACAGTAACCGAGGGCCAAAAGAGATTGGCATGTTCTAAGAATGGACGTGTGGTCAGAGACTAAGCACGGTGGCAAAGGGTATAAAATGAGATGAGAGAGAAACTAGATCATCTTGTCTTTGACAAGTAGTGCTTCTCAAATACTTGGGTCACAGGACGGCTTAATACCCTTAAAATTATTGGGGTGCCTAGGTGGCTCAGTTGTTAAGCGTCTGCCTTCAGCTCAGGTCATGATCCCAGTGTTCTGGGATCGAGCCCCGCATCGAGCCCCGCATCGGGCTCCCTGCTCAGTGGGAAGCCTGCTTCTTCCTTTCCCACTCCCCCTGCTTGTGTTCCCTCTCTCGCTGCCTCTCTCTCTGTCAAATAAATAAATAAAATCTTAAAAAAAAAAACTTTAAAATTATTGAGGACACTGAAGAGTTTTTGCTTATATGGGGTATGTCTATTGTCATTTACTGACGTGGAAATCAAACTAAGAAATTTTAAAACTATTCATTAATGCATTTTAAAATAGTGATGAGGGGCACCTGGGTGGCTCAGTCGGTTAAGCATCCAACTCTTGATTTGAGCTCATGTCATGATCTCTGGGTTGTGAGATTGAGCTCGCGTCCAGCTCCACGCTCAGCAGGGAGTCTGCTGGAGATTCTCTTTCTCTCTGCCCCTCACGCCTGCACTGTCTCTCTCTCTAAAATAATTAAATAAATCTTTAAAAACAAAGTGATGAAAACCTATCAGTTTTATGGAAAGAAAGAGCTGTATTTTCTAAAATGAAATTACTGAGAAGAGCTGCTTACTCTAGGATGTGCGACCTTGGGCAATGTACTTAACCTTCCATGTCTTTATTCCCTCATCTGTTACTAGCTCATAGGATTACTGTGAGGCATCAATGAGATAATGCAGATGAGACGCTTAGTACAGCACATAGAATATATAAAGGGACCTGTGAGCACTGCCTATTACTTTGTGGCTTTTGTTATTGTTATTTGTAATTACATGTAGTAGTGAAAGAGTGAGGACATCGGACACGTACCGTGCGACAGGCCACTGCCCTGGGTTGTTGGAAGAAGACATAGTTAATTAGGCACCTGTAAAGCAGGTGATCTAATTTGAAAGGACAAATATGTCAAATAGTGCTTTCTGTTAATTCTCTGTACCATTTGTAGTGTGCCTCTAAATTATATCATACATATGTATGTATTCTGTATTTTCTGCAAGATAACACAAGATCATGTATGTCAATTTCAAAATAAGTGGCAGGTGGAGAATTTTAGGTGTTGAGAAGAGGACTTTGCACCACAGGATTAGGGAATTACAGTAAGGCTTTGCAGTGGATATGGAATTTGCTCTGTTGTGTAAATAGGACAAGTAGAACAATGGAAGGAAGGCATTTCAGACCACTGAAATGAGGAGTGAAACGATCAAGACTCATCAGTTCTACTGTATTCAAGTAATAGTAAATAAAACGATTATTTGAGGGATAAAAGATCACATAGAGCTTTAGCAGAAGCAGGATTGGAAAGTGGGTAGTTCAGGGCTGAATGTGAATGGGAACCCTATGGTCACTAGGGACCATGGGAATCTATATCAGAATTGGGTACCCTGCAGTGTTCGTTCCTAGCCTTAAAAACTGGGTTCATCATTTGGAGTTCTCCTACAAGCCATCAGCATCATGGTTTGCAGTACACCCTGGAGTCAGGCAGTCTAGGTTCAAGTTCCAGTGCAGCCACTCATTCATCCTCTCTGTGCCTCAGTTTCACCATCTCTAAAATAGGGAGAATAATGATGCCCTCTTCAGAGAGTTATTGTGAAAAGCAAATGAAATCAAATCACGCATGTAAAATTGTTAACACTGAACTATTCTAACATGGGCCTGGTGCAGCCCTTTTGAGACCCAGGGGAAAATATGAGAATCTTCCAGACCTACCCCTTTTCCATCACCCTCCTTTTCCACACCCTAGAACTATGCGCTGCTATTCACTCACTCTATCATCCTTGATCTGAGCAAACATTTACTGTTGTCTCTTTTTGTGCGGTATATTGCTAGGTGTTCAGACTAGATCCTTACAGTACCATCAGTAATTAATTAAACCAAAGGCTGTGTGCCCTATCATTATCCAATCTACGATATGCACATTTTGTTTGTTGCATTGCCTTCCAAAGCTTCTCTCACATTTCACCATCACCACAGTTAGATCTAGGCAAAAAATGAGAGGGTGATTTGAACTAGTCACACTGCTCTCATGAACCATCAGACAAAACGAGAGCAGTTGTGGATTTTATGGAGGAAATGATGTTAGGATTAGAGTAGCAGAAAAATACAACCTGCCGTGCATTTTAGTGGTTAAGTGGCATTCTCTAAACCAAATATCCAAGCCCTGCTTAACAATGCTACTGCCACTTAAAATCAACACTATCAATGCCCAGCTGGAAATGTGCATTAAAAACACCTGTGCATATGCATTAGGGCACTTGTTCTAGAAAAGAACAGGAAACAGAAATAAAAGTGGTTTATCTCCTGACAAGGGAAACTTTGTAAAGAGAGAGGCTTTAGTCTAATGCAAAGAGCACAAATGAGTTACTACAAAACCAAAATTACTCTATTAACTAATAAAGGCCACGGGAGACATAGAGAAAATACACAATTCTATTTTGAGCCTGCAATTAAATTCTATGATTAATATGAGGTCATTAAATTTTTATATCTGCCTTAAATCCTTTAGATGAAGATTCTAGTAAGTTTTAAGTTTGGCTTAAATATGCTGTTAGATTTAAGCAACTATTTTTTTTTGGTTTTTTTTTTTTAAATATGTTAGTCACCATACAGTGCATCATTATCTTTTGATGTAGTGTTCCATGAGACTTGAGCAACTATTAAAAGATGATCCTAAAAACAGAAATTTAAAAAATGGATTAAAATTATATATGTATAATACAGTTCTGTAAATATAAGAAAGTTCTGTGCATGCAAATGTTTTTAAAGTTTAATATTAAAATCAGAGTAATTAGGAATGATTTGAGATTTATAAAAATAGGCCATCAGTTTTCTTTACTCCCAATGTGGTGAGAAGTTTAGTTTTTCTTAAGTTCCAAAGAGTTCTGGAAGGAATTAAGTTATTTTCAAAATGTTTTGTCATGTTCTATGTAGAAATTTTGAAAAACATGAAAAAACTCAAAGGAAATAAAGTCTCCAATGTATTTATTTCAGTCAGTTTGTGTATCTCAAGTTGTTTTTTTAATAGGTTATAGCATACATATCATTTTAATATAATTTTCTTTTATTTAATGGTATATTTGAGCATTTTTCAAAGTCATAAAAATGATTCTAAAATATTAATTCTAATGGTTGTTTAGTATATTATTAATTTTATGTGATCATAATTTATTTAATTGGGTACTTATCACCGGACATTTAAAATATTTATAATCACAATATATATAACTCTTTGGTGAACATCCTTATCCTAAATTATATAAAGATTGATTCTTTATCTTAGATAAATTCTTAAAAATGTAATTGCTAGTTTGAAGAATATAAAACATTGACCTTGTTAGATATTCTTAAGCGTCTCTCCAGGTGGTTTGTACCACTTGCTATTCCCACCAGCACAATACGCAAGGGCCTTGCTCCCTCACCAGCATTCATTCGTTCATTCATTCATTCATTCATTCAAATGTGTTCATTGAGAACCTACGATGTGCCTAACATTGTACAAAGAATTGAAAATACAAAAGTTAACTAGACAGACTTTTTTACTGCCTTCTTAAAATGTCTAGTTTAGTGGGCAAGTAAGAGACTAGTTTATAAAATAAACAGACTAGTTTATAAAATAGTTAAGTATTAGTTAGCTATTAGTAATAGTTTTAAGTATTACAAAGGAAATAAGCAGATGGTCTCATCTTTATGTTTGCCGATTTAATAGGAAAGATCATTTCTCATTGTTTTAATTTGCATTTTATTACTAGTGAAGTTGAACACAATTTTATAAGCCTACTGATAGAATTGTATTTTTTTTCTGAATTATCAGTGATGTCTCTTGCGCATTTTTTTAATGCTGACACATTTTCTTATTGAGTTTTTAAATCTTATATATTAAAACCATCTATATTTTATCTTCTAAATTTTGCATCAGAAATCATCTGATGCAAACAAGTGGTCAACTCTGTTAGTATTTCTTGGATAGTTTCCTTCATTTTATATTATGTTTAAAAAGGCCATCCTCTCCCTGAAATCAGTTAGATGTGGCCCTGAATTTTTATTCTACTGTATTTCTCTTGTACATTACCCATCAATTTCCTTCTTTTTCTTGAATTTTCAATCTCTTTGTTGATCTCTCTCGTCAACATTTTTTTTTAAAGATTTATTTATTTGAGAGAGAGAGTGAGTGAGAGAGAGAGAAGCAGCAGGGGGAGGGACAGAAGGAGAGGGAAAGGAAGACTTCCCACTGAGCAGGGAACCTGACATGGGGCTTGATCCCAGAACTCTGGGATCATGACCTGAGCCAAAGGCAGATGCCCAACTGACTGAGCCACCTAGGCGCCCCTCTCATCAACATTTAAATGTACTTGGTTATTTACCAACATAAAGGAATCCTTTCAACCACACCCCCATGTAACCACTCTACAGATGATGTTTTGCAGCCCCATTTCTCCTGATGCTTCAATTTCCTTGTCTTCTCACTCCTCAAACCACCCTACTATGGTTTTTTGGCTTTTTTGGTTTTTTTGAGTTGCAGTGCAACTCTTGGTGAAATCTCCCTCCACATCATTTATTCAAATGGATTTATACATTAAAATGGATCTGTAATTAAAACACAGTATTCTTTATTTTAACAGATGATCTTATCCACTTTATTGAAAAAAGGAAAATCTTGATCTTTCATTAAAGGTATCTCAGTTTCTTCCTATTTAAAGCAATCATTTTCAGTATGTGATTTATTAATCCTATGGGATGAATAATCAATTTCACAGTACAAACTTGTTGTCAGAGCGACTTCTTAAATATCAGCGCATCTCCATGGCCCTTTGGCCAGGCAACATGGAAACAGAAGAAATCTTGTATGTCTTCACAGTGATAGGAACTTGTAGCTGGTTTGCATATGGTTTCTTGTGCTGTCCTCTGAGTCTTTGCTGAATGTTGTGGCTATTTCCTTATCCTTCCTGGCTGTTGGACATTCTGCTGGCCTCTGTGCCTACAGCTGGAGAACTTAATGGTCTATGCTGCAGGTATTGCAAGAGCCCATTTATTTTCTGTGGCATACTTGCCTCCATCTTGGCTCTTGCTAACTCTAGAGATCCTCAACCTCATAACCACATCTTCTAAATGATCTTGGCTTAGGATGTTTATTTAGAAATGCCTGCTTGGGGTCACCTCATTCTTCAGGATGACAGTCCCAAAGGAAGCCCACTGGCTCTCTCAGTTCCTTTCCTTTGAAATCCCATCAGAAGCTTATGGGAACTTCTGGTGATTTTCCATGCCATGTGAAAGCCTTAACCAGGAAACTGTGAGTGGGAGGTTGGATACATAGTATAAGTACTGTTTCAGCTTCACTCCCCCTCTGACTCCATATAACTACTTCCAACTCTGTTGTATGAAAGTCTCCAAGGAGCACTTTTCCTCAGAGTACCAAAAGGCTAGGGAGACACAATCCCCATTGTTCTGGGATTTTCCCCAAAACATATGCAATTGTTTCCAAAATGTTCCCACTCACTACCACCTCAGGCATCTGGGATTTTGACCTCGAGAAAGGATCAAGGTCATATTTGTTCGATCCTTTGCACTTCCCTTTTTTTGGAGAAACTTTTGTACTTTCTCTTCCTGTTTGGCAGGATCTTCCCTCAATTGAGGGAAGGATACTTCCCTTCCTTCCTTTAAGGACATCTTATTTGAGGCATTTCCTTTTCCTGAACTACTGATTCAATGGACAAGAAGTCTCAGGTCAGCATTCTTTAAGAAAAATAAAAAATATATCAGTTTAGTATTTTTAAATATATTGTTCTTGTCATAGGCACTTTTTGTCTCTAAAAGGAACTCATAGCTGTGTTTAACACTATTTATTACTGACCTATCTTGAAATAATGTATTTTATATTTCTTGATAGTAGCCTTTCTTGGTTTACATGTATCTATCTGGTCAGTTTTCTTAGTCAACTTTACCTGTTCCTCTTCACCCAACTTCTAATAACTGGAATGCGTAAGCCTCAGTCCTGAGTCTTTTTATTCTCCTCTCTCTCCATGGATGATCTTACACATTCTCATAACTTTAAAACCATCCGTAAGCAATTAATTTGCAAATATGTATCTTCAGATCAGGTGTCTTCTCATGCTCCAGTCCAGTATATCTAATTGACTATTCAGCATTTCCATTCACATGTCTCGCAGGCACTCAGATTCAGCATATCCAAAATTGATCTCATAATCTGATCCTCCAAACTCATTTCTCTCAGAATTCCCTGTCTCAATACGTAGACCATCCAATTTTATAGGTCAGAGACCTAAAAGAATATCTCTTTCCTTCATTGCCATATCCAAACAATGACCTAATCCTATCTATTTTTACCTTCTGGCATCTCTCAAATCTAATCACTTCCTGCATCTTCTCTTGCCAGCAAACCAGTTTAAGCTGCCTCATTTTCTACTGGGCATTCACACAGAAGTCCCAAATCAGTCTTGTTACTTTCTCTTTTTGCTCTACCAACATTTCCTTCCCGTTGTAGTCAGAGTCATTGCAATCCTTCGAGTTACTTAATCTTTCCCTGTTTCAGTTCCCTCAGCTGTAAACTAGGAATAATAACAGTTCCTACTTCATGTAAGAATTAAATGAGTTAACACGTGTACTACAGAACACTGCCTGGTGCATAGTAAAACTATATAAGAATTTGCTGTTCTCGTGATCATCATCATTCTTATTATTGAAAATGACCTTATTCAAAAATTTCCCATGGTTTCTTAAGATGTTGAGAAGAGAGTTCAAAAGTCTTAGCAGAGCATATAAGGCCCAACATGATCTGGCCCCTGCCTACTTCTTCAGTATTACCTAGTGCCAAAGTCTGCCTCACTGACTGTGCTCAGGCACTGAGCTAGTCTTTTGGTTCCTCCATCATGACCTCACATACATTGTTCCCTCTGATCAAGATGCTCTCCCTCACACTCGGGCTGGTCAATTTCTGCTAATTCAAATGCCATTTTCTTAAAAGAAGACTTCCTGAGCTACCCAGACTAGGGCAGGGCTTCTGGCGGTATTTCTCCATGCACACTCTTCTTTGTAGAGACATCATAAATCAAATAATTTACCATGTAACTAGTTGCCTGGTGTCTCTCCCTGGTTTCCACCACTAGAAGATGTGAATGTAGGGACCTACTCTATTTTGTTTATCATTATTTTCCCAGAATTTAGAACAATGGCTTGCACTTAGTAGGTATTCAAGAAATAATTTTTGAATAATCAAATGAACTGAGAATCTTAGTAAATTTTATAGCTTTTTATTTTCATGTAAATCCTGCATATTTCCTGTTTTTTCTCTATACATATTTAAACTTTAAGCTGATACTGTGGTTGGGATTGTATTTAAATATGTTTTCTAACTGGTCACTGGTACATAGGAAAGGTTTTTTAAATGTATTTTATTCAGTTTACTCAGCTCTGTCATGGGTTCTAGCATTGTTTTGTTTTGTTTTTCTCCCAACTCAGTTGTTTCTGTTTCCAGACTCACAGATATATTACCTGCAAATTATATTGTTTCATCAATTCCTATACTTCTTACTCTGTTTTGCCTTATTGCATTTGCTAGAACATTTTGAATAATGGTAAATAATTGTAATGATAGAGTGATAGTTCTGTGTTAGTTGTAGACTGAGAAGGGTATTATATACAATATTTATTAAATCTATTTCTTAATTAGGAGTGGTTGCTGAGTTTTATTAGCCTTTATATAATTTTTCAAGATGATCATGTAGTTGATATGATGAAGTATATTAATATTGATCTAACTTTATATTCTTAGAATAAGTTCTACTTGGTTATGGTATATTATTCTTTTAGAATATGAACCCTCAAGCACACATAAAAGCATATACACACACCACGTTTGTGTTTGTGTATATGCCTATGTATGTATCTGTATGCATAATATATGTATGTTTATGTATATATATACATACATATAGACATTTCTAAAAGCCTAACAAAATTGAAATTTTACAACTAGCTCAAACATCAATTTCCTTTGTTTTTGCCTCTAATTCTGCCAACCCATTGTGATCACACCGGTTATCTTAGGCTAACAAGGAGCTTGGACTGACAATTATATGCAAATTGGGCTAAAAGTAAAAACAAATTATTTAAAAGTAAAAACAAATTATTTTTTAATAAATTAGATTTCCTAGGAGGAACATAAAAATGGTATTTAGGTATCATTTCTAGGCAAAATCAATGTAGATTAGAACATTAAATCTTTCAAATTAAGACATCCATGAGAGGCTAAATTATGAAGGGTTTCCTTGGCCATGAAAGTCAAGGACCTTTTCAATGCATATTCCTTGTGGATGCTACTCTCAGGTTTATGGGAAAGCTAGGGAGAAGATGGAAGGAGAAAGATCCCTCACTAAGTACTTGTTAAGGGCCTACCATGTAGAAACCTTCGTTCCACGATAAGGATCTAGAAATGAATAAAAATTATTTTCTATCCTACTAGAGAGATTAATGAGGTAAACACATTCAATAAATAATTTCTTTTCTCGTGTAGTAAATGATAGGATAGAAGTGTATGAATGAGGTTCTGTAGAATCCCAATGGAGGCAATCTTACAACCTGTGAGTTAAGGGTATCTTCTTGGAGATAACACATTTATGGACTTTCCCCAGCCTTCTCTTTTCCATTGTGAGGTGAAAATGACAACTCATAGGGAGATTGTTTCGTTAGAGGACATGGAGGTTATATTTTATGTCCTCTCTATATACCATTCTTGGACAAAGTAGCTTTTCTAGTTAAACCTATGAAAAGGGGACATAACATGTACTAGGAGTGGTTAACATATTTTGAAGATGAGCTCCAGAACCATGCCACCCAGACAGGCTTTGTGGCCTTAACAATACTGTACATCATCTGAGGTTCATGGTAAAATATCCTTCATTGAGGGATTTCTTTTAGGAGAGAGTTCTTTTGAATGATAGTTTTCTAGATTCAATATTGTGAATTCTAAAGTAGAATTTATTTTTATATTCATGAGTCACAAAACATAATGTTGGCAATTTCTGGCTCGCTTTTTAGTCCATAGAATACACGTTCAAAACAATTTTGTGAACCTCATACTAATTGGAATGCATACCTCAACTAAAGAAAATAATTTCTCCTATGTCCGATGACGAGGTAAGTAAACCAGCGTATGGAGTGTTCATAATAGTAGCCAGGAAAGATATAGTAAGATGTGAAAAATAGCCTCTCTCTTTATCCACTTAGTTGCCTCATGGGCCTCTATTTCAAGCAAGGTAAGTGCTTTAGAGATTGATAATAATATATTTCAGACTTGCCTGAAGTAGGAGACCAGCATTTACACTGGAACCTCTGAACCCCAAGTCACTCCACAGCCGGATTGACTAAGCAGGGTCCTCCCTCCCAAACAAGGAGCTTAGAGCCAAAATTTGCTAAAGGGACTAGAGTTAAAATGGCTTCATCTGCAAGAGAAGCCTCATAGCATGATTGCAGGGTCTAGCTCTGGAGGATCCAGGTCTGATAAGGGATCACAAGTGATCATGTGGTATGACTGTCGAGGGTGACATACACAAGGCTTAAAATCGACTTTTACCCTAGTGTTTTATGGAGAAAGCATGTGGTATAAGAACATCTTATACCAAGATCTGATAACTCTAGGCAGTGTTTCTTTCATTTAGTGTAAGAAGTTATTAATAAAAAATCAGGTATAATTTATTGCATGTCTACTATGTGAAGTGCCTATTGCAGATGCTTTATGAATTTTAACTATTTTTAATCCTCATGAAAACTCTGCGAGATAGGTACTATTATATTCATTTTACACATGTTGAAACTGACTCAGAAGCAAGTAAATATCTTACCAATGATACATTTAGTAAGAAGCAAAAAAGAGTGCAAAGTCTGACACCAAAACTCATACTTTTTATTACAGAGAACACCTAGCATAATCAGTGTCCCACAGTCCTATCCCCGCAAATGTTTTTTTTTTCCCTTCAATATCCCATTTCTTTCCTTTTTTTTTTTTAATCATTGTTGCCCCCTTTTTTTAAATAGCCCTTTTACGGGCAGCTGGGTGTCTCAGTCAGTTGAGCATCTGACTCTTGGTTTCAGCTCAGGTCATGATCTCATGGGTCTTGGGATTGAGCCCCACATCAAGCTCCCTGCTCAGCTGGGCGTCTGCTTGGAGATTCTCTCCTTATGCCCTTCCCCCCACTAATGCTCACTCTCTCTCTCAAATAAATAAATAAATCTTTAAAACAAATAAATAAATAGCCCTTTTAAAAGTACCTAGACTTTAGAACCATAATTCTTCCTCTCTCCTTAGGTAGAAAAAATTAATTGCTTTTTCCTTCTCACTATTAACATGTGTGTGAATGTGTTCAGTCTCTGTCTCTCCCGCAAGATTATGAGATACCCTCAATTTAATTTAGGGTTAATGCTGCCTCCTTTAAGTAATACACGTAAGAACTGTTTTGGTGAATAATACTTTATTTATTCCCGCAAACACTTTTTAAGCCCCTAGTATGTGCTTAAAGTGAGTCTACATGTCCCAAAATACAGCCTTGAAACCTTTCCTTATTTTTCCTACTATCCCAGAGATTCAGCCTATACTGTCTGGTATGCAGTGGATTTAGATTTGTGAGCTCTTGGGTCATGGAATTCTATGAACGAAATTAGGAGCAAAAATCTCAGTGAACAGAGCATCCCTGGTCATCAGTTGATTTATGAGTCTCTAGCTTTACAGGACATTGCAAAGTCCTCTCCCCAGATGTTCTTAGTGTACCAAATACCCAATGAGAAAATCTTGGCTCAAGAATTATTTTACTACTGATTGGCTGTTTTAGTTTGGATAAATCTCTCTGTCTTCGTCTTCACTTAGAAAATGGAGCTAATAAGTCCCACTCTACCTCTCAGCATTATTTGAAGATGTATTATGGAAATTTGCACAAGTGGTCTTTAAATAAGCAAGGGCAAAAAAGTGGAAGGCTAGGCAAATAGAAGCTGACACACTTACTGTTGAAAACATCTACAACCGTAGCTACAAAGGAGAGGAGAAACAATTTTGTACATAACATTAGCTACCATTTAATGTGTTACACTGTTTAAGTGATCAGTATACTCAATCTTTGCCGCATTCACTGACCCTGTAATAAACCTGTAGGACCCAGTATATTGCCAAGGAGCCAGGGATATGCAGCTGTGAGTAAGACAGGAATACAATAACCTGGCAGGGAAGATATTATTAACCCCATCTTACAGAGAAGGAAACTGAGACACAGAGAAGTTAAGTAACTTGCATAAGATTTTAGCAGCAAGTCATTTTTATGTATAAAACTTTTTTGAGTAATGAGGGCCCCATGAAGTCAGGAATGTGCCTGTTAATTCACCTTGGTATATCCTGCACATCACCTGTGGCCAGACAAAGAGCAGATACTCAATATTTGTTAAGTAAATAAATTAATGAGTAAGGGAGTAAATGAATGAACAAGAGTTCAGGTGGAGTAGAAGGAAACATAAGAAACTAGAGGAATATCGGTAATTGAAATTCGCTGTTGTCACATGCCTCCCAACTGACCACCAGCACCGTACACGTAATGACCAAACGTGATGATGTAGGTATTTGGAAGACTAGGAGCTGCATCCTAATAAAGGTTGTATGATATGCTTTTAAACACAGCTCAAAATGTTTACTTTGGCACCTGCATAACATGACTATCTTAACTTCTTCCTTATGCCTTTAGTTCTATTTTGATGACAGCCATAATGAAAACTTGCTGGCTAGGTGCAAAGTACTGAGCTACTGCAGGACACTCGGTCTGGATTCTTCAGTTAATTGTTAATGAAGGAAACATAGTTTATCTTTGTAGCCCAAAAGGTTTTAGGCTCAGTATCTATCATCCAGCATTCTTACCCACCTCTATTGCAGACCTGCCATGTGAGTCTGTCTAGATCACCACTTAATTTAATTGGACCTTTTCTCATTGTCTTTGATGGAGAGATATGGTACGAACCTTTTCAGACCCATTATGAGGAACTACTTTAAAGAATGGATGTTAAGTTCTTACCTCCATGTCCCCAGTCACATAATCAAATACTTTCTTTTTTCCCCCTTAGGGTTAAAAGAAATACATGAGGTATACAAAATTAGCAGCTTTCTGGAGTCATTGAAGTGCCCACACCTATACATGTATATACCTCATTTGAGAATACTGTTTCACTATTTTCATGTTACATTCTGATATGTAACTTGCAAATCTTTTAACAGTGACATTTCTGCGCAGTGGAGAAGGTTTCACAGTTTACAAAAAGGAGAGGGATTGTCAGAGAGGCCTGTAGACATTAGGCACATTTGAAAATTATTTACTTTTTCAAGGAGTAAAAAGGAATCCACCTCACCCAAAGCCTGGGCAATTCTTGCCTTTGTCTTTAGGTGAATTGAAATTGAAATGAATTCAGGCATCAAGCCAATTCTCTTCCTAGTCCTCCTCTTCTAGCCAGGAAAAAAAAAAAAAGCAGTTAGTAGAAATTATGCTGACTATATCCTACTCACAAAAGGAAACAAATGTTCCAGTACAAAGTCAGTAGGAGGCTTTTGATAGCAGATGAATTCTCTATTCTTTCATTGCACTTGGATTTGTCCATAACCACACCCACAGTTTTCAATAAATGATTTAGATTCTAAGTAAAGCCTTGCTAATAGGTGACTTTATAAGATGCTTTAAGCAAAATGTATAAAGATTCATATACTGTTCCTAAGCATTTTTTAAGAAGTGAAAGGCTTAGAATTTCTTTTATTAAACTTATTTTATTAATGTGTTTGTTTGAGCTGGGTAAAAGTTAAGTAGGAATAGGACACATCTTCAAAAAAAGATTTCTTTCTGTGTAACTTCTTTAATATTTCTTAAATTAACTCTAGATATGACTATCAACTAAACACCAAATATAACCCTGATTTATAGTACAAGTTCAGTATTTTTAAATAAATAAATGGAAGAATGAATGAATGCTCTAGCCTACAATTGCGAATCTATTTTTCATACAGGTGTTGTCCTGGACACTCTGGCTTTCAAATGGGAACTGTCCAGACCTGCCATGAGAAGTGATTACAGAAAAATTTTTTACCTGTGTAAATACACCACTAGTGCCTTTTTGGGGGAAGTCTTCTCAGATGTCCCAAGGTGGCATTTCAGTGGGTTACTCAGTAGATTGTATTTCACTGTGGTTTGTGTGCATAATGCATATATATGCATACCTATATGTGAATATATATGTATATATATGTCAAATATATATAATGTATATGAATTCATACATACATACAAGAATTTGGTAGTAACATCCTAGAACTTTCATTTGCATATAGTCTTAACTGCCCCTGCTTTGCCATGGTAGTTAAAATCTTTGTCTTCATTCCAGGATGGGAGTAATGTACCCTTAGGCAGACATACCACCCATCCAACATTAAGTGCTGTGAAATGACGGTATTTGGTTAATAAGGTTCTGTTTCTAAAATGCTGTGCTGTGCTTTGTTACCAGATATTTGTGCCCTGACCTTCTAAAGAGGCTGCTGTTTTCAACTCAGCTTTCATTTTTTTCTGAGGTTGTCACTTTTGCCATCTGCTAGATGTATCTTCTGGGAGAGAAGGAGCTGCATGGACAAAAACTTTCAAAGAAGCATTATTGCATAATTTGCTTGAGGTCAAAGCCAATATTCTGGAAGTTGGTTCATCATTTATTGTGATGTGGCAGATATTGGATGACTTTATAAACACATTGTGCTTTTGAAGTATATTCACAAAGAATTGAAAGTGGCAGAATGTGGCAAGTCATACTTATGTCTCAATGAGAATTATTAACCTGCCTAAAGTACAATGATAGACTAACGTTTTTTGTCAGCTCTACTTACCCTTGGACTTCAGTGTCTGAAAGATATTTTAGGGAATCAAAGAAGTGAATGGAAAATATCTTTTTGTTGCCTGAATCATAAAAATAAAATTTATCTCCCCTGCAAAATAGGAGAAAGTAAATACCCCATCTTTCTGCTGCTGCTTTTAAAAGGATAAGTGAAGAACCAAAGAGATTTTTTATACTCTAGCTAAGTACCTCTTAAAAGAAATATATATCTCTGTGTTGCACTCCAATTTAGTTTATTTACTTTACCTTCAGATGTAGATATATTCTGCAATTGATGCTGAGAATTAAATATTTTATATTGTTTTCTTAAATCCTTAGTCAAATATGAGCTCTTTAGAGAAAAATGATTTAGGCAGAACTTCACTCTAATAGATGAGAACAGACTCTAAGAGGAATATGAAGTAGATTTCAAGCCTCATTTTCTTTTAAAGTCTGATTGGATTCTGCCTGTGATTAGGGAGTTACAGGGAAGCCAGGCAGGTGAATTAGTTCCTTCAGGCTTCTGTTGTGCAAACTATTATTCTAGTGCACATCTCGATACAGCAGGAGGCTGAATGAGTCTTTTTTTTCTTTCTTCTTCTTCTTCAAAAGGTAAACTGCCTAATCTTTTGTAACTGGTAGAAGAATACATAAAAATAAACAGATATTTAATTGATTATTTTAAGGAATAACTAAGATAAATACCATAAAGTGCTTAACATGGTAACGATCAATAAAAATAAACCTCTCATTCACTCACTTATTCAAAAATACTTATTGCATGTTTACCATGTGCTCCTAAGTAGCTCCTTCCCTATAAGCCCAGTGTTTGTGATGCAATGTTATAACTGTTGGCAGCAGAAGCAAGATTATTGTAGCCTGGGACCACAGGAAAAGCCTACCACTTAAATCCAACTGGTGAGCCACTCAGACTTTGCAGGACAGATGATGCTTGAGCTGAGTTTAGATAAATAAGAAGGGGGGAGGGCATGGAGATGGAAATGACATGATTGTACTCAGGAGACTATAAGAAGAGGGAGAGAGGAAGAATGGAGGGAGATGAGAAAAGAAGAAAGCAAGGGCAGATCATGAAGGAGTTTTGTGGGCCTTGCAAAGAAGGTTGAGCATTATTCAAAAGTTAAAGAGTAGCATTGTGTTCAGCACTTTGTAAGACAGGATCATGAAAAATGAGTTGCTCATGGACTTGGTTCTCAAAAAGGTCTGATAAAAATAGTGAGATGTTAAGAGTAGAAATTATAAAACAAGCTGGCGGATAAAAGGTGATACGTGAGTGCATCATGCTAAATTGTGTGACATGGAATTTCCACGCCGGCATGAACATCACCTCAAGAGCTTTCTCAACTCAGTGCTCTAGGAAGCCTTCACAGTCTATTGGGATTGACACAAGATATAAAAACCATTTGCCATCCCTAATCTGTAACACTATAAAACAAACATAATCTAAGCGGGAGAGCACAGTCTTAAACTGAAAGACCCCAGTAGAAAACTGAGTCTCCCAATTAGTTCGTTTTTCTTCATTTTAAATTCATTCATGCATTCATCTCACTATCTCTAACTATTCTGGGGACGTCTATGATGTGGAATGACAAAGATAAACCAGAAACAATTGCTGACCTCATGTTCTTGAAGGTGAAGCTAAGAGATAAAACAAATACACATACATACCAAAGACAAAGTAGGGAGTGGAAAGTACCTAAGAAGAGGTATAACAACCTGTTCTGGAAAGTGACCTCAGAGCAACCCAGTCCTCACAACTGGAAGCAACTGTTCCCACTTCGAAGGTCCCAGAGCAGGTGACAATTACTCCAGGCCCAGGGGGAGGAGTGGGAGAGCCAGCAAACAAAGCTGCAAGGTTTCTCAGGCCCATCTACCTACAAAGCAAAGTGAACAGTGGAGTTGGTTAGGTGGCTTCTCGCTGGAAGACACCAGTGGGAAATGAGGGTTGAACAGCAAGCTGGAGTGCAATCATGAAGTTCCATGAATGCTATGCTAAATGAATTTGGCCTTTACTCTCTAAGTGGTAAGGAGCCAATGAAAGTTTCTTTTCTCCCTCTGGCATTCCTTTGGCTCTTAACGAATACTGACATTCAATGTCATTTTATATCCGTATATCCTACTGCCCACAAGATGGTAAATTCTGTGGTATCAAGGACTTCAACATTACTTGCCATGCAGGTAACAAGTATCCAGGCTGGGTGGGAGAAGGATATAATTTTTATTGAGCATCTTTTATATGTCAAAAATATTGGATGCTTTTACACATGAAAACATTCTTCGCAACAGTCTGTCACTGTTTTGAAATGAGAAAACTAAAACCCAGAGGAATTAAGGAACCAGCCCAAGGTTGCATGCTTAGTTAGTAAAGTCAGGAATCAACCAGGTCTGTCAGCTCTATAACTTGTACTCTTTCCACTGTATTACAGTGTTTGATTGATTGATTGAGTTACTAATTTCTTAAAAACATATTTCTTGAATGCTCATGTATGTGCCTGGCCCTGGGCCAGGGTAGGGGGGAGCACAACAGAAAAGTCCCTGCCTCCTAGAGCTGACACTCTAGTGAGAGAGTCAGACAATTAATAAATAAGCAGACAAAATAAATTCAGATGGGGAAAAATGATATGAAGAGAATTAGGGTGATAGATGGGAGGGCTGTATAGTGGTGGTGGGGAGGAGTTTATTGGTGGTCAAGGCAGCCTCCTTTGAGGTAGTAACACGTGAGCTGACTTCTGAAAAGCAAAGATGTAAAAATCCTGGAGGGAAATAGGAAAGCAAGCACAAAACCCCCAAGGAAGAAATGAAATTGAATTTGAACCTTTATGGTGGGAGGATCATAAAGGGGGACATGATAGCTGGAGCCTAGTGAGGGAAAGGAAAGTAAAACAGAAAGTCAAGAGGAAAACAGTATTCATGAGTCTTTAAATTATTTTGCCCCCTACAGAAGCTATGGTATTTAGCTATTAACCCAAATCCTCAATGTTACACAGAAAACAGAAGTACCCCGGGGAGTGGAGTATACACAGCCTGCCTTTCCCTGCCTGCAACTCCCCACTTCCAACAGACACCTGTGAGTCCATTTGCTCCAAGAAAATATTTGGTTCCTGGGTCTAGGTTACATGGGCAGCACTATGAACTTATGGTGGTTTGGATACCAATGAACAGATTTTGAGATCAGTGACAATGTAGGCTGAGAGGACTTTGGCCTCCTGACCCAAAGGAATGCTTATCTCTACTTGCTTTGAAATTTATACATGAGGTTTTTTTAGTAAAAGACACAGACTCTGCAAATAGCATTGCCTAAAAATAAATAAAATGTAAAACGACACTGAAATCTTTATCACTGACAATGGTCCATGTATATGTCAAATGGAATAAAAATGCTTGCTATGGCCTCAGCATAGCTTGAAGAAGCCTTTGACTAATGATATGCTTGGTGTAAAGATGTGAAATCACACCAGGTGTCAGGGAGCTTGTGCTCCAGATTTCAAACAAGTAGCCTGTGCAGGCTTTTAAAATCTCAGTGCAGCTGCAGAAAAGCACATGATGTTGAAATTCCTTCCACTTCAGGACTTGGTCCTTTACATTATGTTCTGAGGTGGTGAATAATATTAATTTGATAAGTATTAAGTGATGATGGACCCACCTATCCCTTCCCCTCCTTGAGCAATCTGTTGCCTCTCAGTTCCTTACATACTTTTTCATGCTAAGAAAAATGTATGTGTCGACCAAGAAAAAGGGCTGTGAAGCAACCAAAGTATTTATTCAAGATTTTAGGGATTACAATCTGGGAGGCACAAAGTCGACTGAAATCAAAAGTGTGCTCCAAGTTGCTTGTGAGCATAGAATAAAGGCTTATAAAGGCAAAAAAAAAAAAGAGGTTATATAACTTTTTTTTAAAAGATTTTATTTATTTGGGGGGCGCCTGGGTGGCACAGCGGTTAAGCGTCTGCCTTCGGCTCAGGGCGTGATCCCGGCGTTGTAGGATCGAGCCCCACGTCAGGCTCCTCTGCTGTGAGCCTGCTTCTTCCTCTCCCACTCCCCCTGCTTGTGTTCCCTCTCTCGCTGGCTGTCTATCTCTGTCGAATAAATAAATAAAATCTTTTAAAAAAAAGATTTTATTTATTTGAGAGAGACAGAGAGAGTGAGCACAAGCTAGGGGAGGGACAGAACGAGAGGGAGAAGCAGACTCCCCACTGAGCAGGGAGCCCCACAGGGGGCTGGATCCCAAGACCCTGAGATCATGACCCCAGCGGGAGACAGATGCTTAACCGACTAAGCCACCCAGGAGCCCCTAACTTGTTTTGATAGAATTATGATTGGTGCTGGCAGAATTTAAACTATCTAATGCATGATTGGTTATTTACCCAACAGAATTTTCATGATCTCTATTTCAGTCCAAAGTAGAAGGATGTGTTTCAGGAGATTGTCCAGTTGTAGTTGACGAAAGTCAAAGTTTATGGTGCTTTTAGAATGAAACAGGAGACTTGCATGGGCCCTACTTCGTCAATGTCCTTTTGACTCTACTTTGAGTGATTTTCTTAACAATGCTGACTTCATTTTGCATCTTCTTTCACAGGTGAGAATCCAGGGTGGTTTCAAGAGCTATTAATATTGGCTAACACTTACTGAGCACTTAGTGTATAATAGGCTTATTGGAAATTTTGGAGCCCCTATGGTATACCACATTAAGTTCTTTATGAAAATTATCTCAGACTTTTTACAACAGCAGTTCTTAATAAACATTTGGGTTTCAGGATCTGTTTCACTCAAAGTTAACGATGACTCCTATATTGTTTATATGCATTTTATCTATCAATATGTATTAGATTAGAAATTAAAACTGAGAATTTTTTAAAAAATATGTATTAAGTAATTTACAAGTAACAATAATAAATCTATTACATGTAAACATAAATAGCTTTTGTTAAAAATAACCATGTTTATCAAAGCCAAAAAGATTAGCAAGAAGATTGGCATTACTTTACATTTTTTTAATTTCTTTTATGTCTAGCTTAATCTAACAGCTAGATTCTTTTATCTTCATCTGTGTTTAATCTATTATGCATGTTGTTTTAGTTGAAGTAAATGAGGAAAATGTGATTTTTTTCACAGGTATATGAATGGGAAAAGGTGAAATGTTTTTATAGCCTTTTCAGAAAATTGCAGATACTCTTCTTTGACACTACACTAAAATTTGGCAAATGGTAATTTTTTAAAGGTTAATTGCAATGTGAAATCTGAAACCATTTCAATGAACTTTTTGTACTATGTTACACTAAAATTTATGCATCTATCTTATACTTTAAATGGATCTTTTTTTTAAAAAAATGGACCTTTTACCACATATATGGATTTGTAATGTCATATATTAGTTAATTGGAAAATATTGGTTCTCTGAGTTATACAGACCCTCAAAATGTTGACATATTTCATTCAAAAAATCATATTTGTTAATATTACCACCCATCTCATCAGAAAAGTCTTTAAGTCTTAGAAAGTTGTCATGCTCATGGTAGCAGATGCAGGGTTTCCAAACTCAAATGTCTGCCTGAAAACTCAAATTTTACTATTGATAGCAAATGCCTTCAGAGTTTCCTTGAAAAAAACAAGTTCACTTCATTAGTTTTCAAAAAAAGTTTTTGCTAAATACCCAGAACTAAGTAATCACAGCTTATATGTCAGTTATTCTTTCAAGTAAACATGATATTCAACGAAAATGTGGTCAGTTTAGCTTGCAACTTAAATGATTGTACAATCTCTTTTCTCCTGAGAAAACAATATACTGCAATATACAGCAGAGTACAGTAGGCATGCCTCTCATTTCATCATGCAGACTATTATAACCTTATGGACTCAAAAGTAAAGATTTTTTAAAAATTAAATTAATAATTAAATTACATAATAATAATTACATTAATAATAATAATTTGCACTGTTTCATAAAAGGTATTCTTAAATAAAACTAACTTTTTTTTTTCCATTGGGAGTGTATGGTTAATAAAGAATTCAATGATTACTAGTAGACTTTGGTGCCATTGCCTTAATTTGTGCTAAGGCACCAAGAGTTTTATCCACCATTGCTTTTGCACTAGCAGTGCAAAGATAAACACAATGAAAAAGGAAAATAGTATTTTATTATTATAAAAATGCTTTTGATCTTTTATCTTCAGAGAATTGTTCAGGATAACAGCCAAGATGTGGTAGAGTTTGGATCTGAACACATCAGGAATGATTCTAGAGCTTGTTTTCTTAATTCATTCCAAGACAGTGATGCCTAATAGAGATGGCAACTGTTTATTTCTGTCTCTCTTGGCCTAGTCAAGATTGGTAGGGGTAGAGGTAGAGATAGAGACAGGAGTATGGGTTGAAGGCTTGTTTAGCCAGAGTCACAGCTGATTTTTTTCTAACTTATTTCAATGGAGAGTTATATGGCAGTAGCAAGTGAGTACCTATTAATACTGCCAGGAAATAGTAGAAGTAAAAAATATATATATAAAAAGATAGAAACCTAGAAATAAGTATTTTTTTAAATCCTTATGGTTCTGTAAAGAGTGAAAAGAAAAGATTGTTTTAGTCAACAGTTTGTGGATTTCAAAGATTTGGAATAGAAAAAAAGAAGATACAAAATGTTGATTTCAGAGAAAATGGGAAAATCACACTTTTGAAATACAATGAATCAAAAGAAGTGGTGTATAAAGTGATCATTCATGGCATTTTGCAATATCCTGGAAAATAGGAAATGAAATTAATAGAATAGATGCAGTGGAAATAGAAATAAAATGGTGAAAATTAGAGGTACTCAAGAGATAAAATCAACAGAACTTGGCAAATAATTGTTGACAGTGTCTAGGGAGAGAAGATACAAAGAAAAATTTGAAATATTGTGCCACCCCCACACTGTCCTTTTATGTATGGCAAATCTCCCCAACTAGACTATAAGCTCCTTGAAAACAAGGATCATATCTTTTTTGGTGTTTTATTAGTGCATTGGACACAATGTTTGAGCACACTGTTGGTACTCAAACAAATGCAGAATTAAGTGACGATCTTTAGACCCCTTACATTAAAACCAAGTAACCCCCTTCACCTGACCTTTTCTTATTAGCTTATTCATACAAATTATTTCAAGTATCCTTCCATTTAGTTTAACTCAGCAAACATTTATTGAGCAGTTGCTGTCACTAGGAATTGGATGGAGAGCTAGAAGTATGGACGCAAATATAGTGTGGGCCCTATCCTCCAGATGCTAAGAATCTAAAGGAAGAGAGACACATATATAAATAACTTTATGGTCTTACTCACATTATGAATGAAGTCATGTGGAATCACAGAGGAAAGGGCAATCACATCTGTCTGAAGCAATTGGAGAAAATATGAGATAGCATTTGAGATGAATTTTGATGTTTGAATGGTAATTCAAGAAGAGAAGAAGAAAAGAAGTATTCTAGGCAGAAGAAGCAGGTCAGTTTAGTTCATGCAAAAATTTATTCAATTCTTTTCACATATAGGTGCTACGTGATTCTAGCATAGGAAATGAATAAATCAGTTTTGATGATACTTTGAATTGATGCTCACAGTAAAACAGGAAAGATAAACATGTAAACAAGTACAATACAATGTGCTATGTGTAATAATAAAATTGTGACCCAGGCACAGAGTAATATAGAGGAGGATGAAGTGGAAAGTGAGGCCCTACTTTCAGGCATTTTTCTTTATATGCTGCTGAAGGGTATATAAGTCTACACAGAAAAAAAGTTGTGAGCAGCTTTAAAAAAACAGTTACGAGATACCTAGGTGGCTCAGTCCGTTGGGTGTCTGCCTTCTGCTCTGGGCAGGACAGCAGGGCTGGGTTTCTTGCTCAGCAGGGAGTCTGCTTCTCCCTCTGCCTGCCACTCCCCCTGCTTGTGCTCTGTTTCTCTCTCTCTCTCTGACAAATAAATAAAATCTTAAAAAAAAAGCAGTTAGCCTTAGATTGTATCCTTGGTTTGTAGATATATTTCTTCAGTCACTATGTTGACCTGTGTGACAACCATGGACTATGCCTCACAACTGCCAACTATAGGGAGCATAATTGACCAAGAGCCCATGTACATATATTTCGATTTAATAATTCTCCAACATTGAAAAATGGTATTTTACTTAAGAAAATTTGATTTCTGACTTCAGTAAGGAGGGGAGAACAATCTTCCAACTTTAGACCCCATTCTAGAATGGCAACCATTCATAAGAGCTAAAGAATGCCTCTTCCCTTCAGATAAGATGTATGCTCAGTCCCCACTTTTTATTTTATTCCCAGTACAAAGATCATTTGCCATTTAACCACACTCTTGCTCTGTTGTTTTACCTCTCCTGCACCCATTTATATCCACTTATATATCTTGTCTGCCTTCATAGCTATTTGCATTTGAGATCTGCTATTTTGAGCACATTTTACCATGAGAATAAAATGAAGTGAGTTAGGGCTAGAATCCAGAAAAGCAAGAAGGGGAACTAATGAAGTTCTAAGTTGGGGCAGTGATGATAGAAGTTGAGAGGAGCTGGATGGATTTGAGGATATTTTAGGGGTAGAATCAACAGGACATGATGTTCAATAAAATATAAGGACTGATGAGCAGGCAGGAATCAAGGATAACTCTGATACCTTGATGCGGTAACAGAGTGACATATGAGCTTCTCCATTTCTTTTTTAATTTTCATACACAAAGTGTTCTGGAAATTTTCAGAAAAAAGAAATGTCATTGGAAATAAATGGGTTAGTAGGGGTACAAGAGAGGAACTCCACTGTTACCTACTTACATTGGAAAAATATGATCAAGAAGTTGAGAAACAATGTTGGGAGCTTTTGAGAAATGTCTATTAGCTTCTAATGGCATTGCAGTTAAATACAATTGCAGTATACAAGAGAGATGTTACTTTGCAGTTTTGTAGTCGAGTGTCACTGATAGCATCCTAAATCAGATCTTAAGAATTCATAGTTCAGGGCACCTGGGTATCTTGGTTGGTTAAACGTCTGCCTTCGGCCCAGGGCATGATCCCGGGATCCTGGGATTGAGTCTGGCACTGGGCTCCCTGCTCTGTGGGGAGCCTGCTTCTCCCCCTGCCTCTGCTTCTCTCTCTGTCATTAGTGAATAAATAAAATCTTTAAAAATAAACAAATAAAAGAATTCATAGCTCAAATATTGTATTTAATCCCAAATCGCTCTCCTTGGTTTCTGACTCATTACACTAAGCCTATTTTTAATTCAGCCTGCACACTGTCCTTGAGTTAGTCATGGTAAAATATCACATTTATCATGTCATTCCTTATTATGGAAGCCTGGTTTCTCCAGGAAAGCCCATACTCCTAGGTCTGACATTCAGAAAACATATGCATGTACCCTCAAAGAGTTGTTGTGGGGACCAAACAAATTAGCTGTACCTGGCATGTATTCCTGATATTCCTGCAGTTACCTCTATTTTCTTGCCAATATCTTTTTAAAAAAATTTTTTATTTGAGAGAGAGAGCTTGAGAGAGCACAAGCAGGGGGGAGGGGTAGAGGGAGAGGGATTCGCAGACTCCCCGCTGAGCAGGGAGCCTGATGCAGGGCTCAATCCCAGGACCCTGGGATCATGACCTGAGCCAAAGGCAGATGCTTAACCAACTGAGCCAACCAGGTGTCCTCTTGCCAATATCTTAACTATCCTTAAAAAGGGAGTTGCCTGGCATGTAAAAAGCACTCCATGAGTGCTAACAATTACAATTATTTTTTCTCAAGACCTCAGTATTTTTTCCTGCTACCCTAGTGACACGAACAGATCTCTCAAACTTACAACTTGATTTACCTCTTCCCAACTAGTTTCCCCACCCATATCACAGTCTCTGCATCTCATATAGAGATGACATAGGACATCAGGTATGCAACATCTTTGATTGTTTTCTTTCCTTGAAAATTCGAACTATCAATAAATCGTGTCAATTCCACTTCCAAATCATGTCTCAAATCTTGCCATCACCATTGCTACCAGCCTATCCAGCCACCATCTGTTTCTGACCTGGGCTGTTTCAACTGCTCTTCCTGTCCCCACCTTTGGCTCTCTCCAATGTTTTTAAACAGCAACTAGTGTAATCTTCAACTAAATCAGACCACGGTACTCCCCTCTTTTAAATCTTCATGACCCACAAACCTTACACCCCCAGTGTCTGACCTCCGCTACCCTCTCTAACCTCATCTCTTTTCCTTACCTAGTCAGTCTACAGCTCTTCTAGACTCATTTTAGTTCCTTGAACAAGTCAAGCACCTTCTTCTTCTTAGGACTTGGTACATCATCTGCCTCTGCTTGTAACTCCTTTAACTGCCATACAGCTTCACAATCTATCACTCTTCTTGTCTCTACCTGTACCTTATCTTTTCTTACTTTCATTGAACATTTTTGGCCATTTTTAGTTCTCTCTTATTTTCTCTATCTTCCAAGGAGACTTCATTATCAGCCACAAAGTACTCTGACTTGATCATCACTTTAATGCATTCACGTATCCTTTACTCACTCATATGACTATCAGTGAGTGCCATTTCATCCCTGAAATCTTGAGCCTGGAAATTTCAGTGTCCACAGCCTGCTGGTCCCTCTTTCATCCTTTGTTCTCCATGAATCTGCGCTTTGACCTTGTCATGATCTCAATCTTTTTACCCACATCCCTTCTTCCAGGCTGAGCATATTCTTTGTTTCTCTTCCTTCTCTGTTGTGATTTGCATTCCTCATTCCTTTGAGAGTTAACCACATTTGCTTTTCAAACCTCAGCCCTAAAGCAATCATACCTTTCCTTTTCAACTCTTCATGATTACTAAGTGCTGTGGGAGAAAATCCCATAATCATGCTGATGATGTCCCACCTCAGTGCTGCTCAACATATCTCTACTGATCCTAACGTGTCTCTCTTGCCTTGCAGGTGCAATTCCAACCCTTAACTGCTTTATGTAAGTCTCCAAATTCATTCTAGACTTTCCCTTTGGTATCCTGACATCTAAATGTATAAGGCAAACACATTATCAGTTAAGAACTCCTTCAGCTTTTTTCTTCTCCACCTTAAAATGACCCTATAACTTCTGCCTTAAAATAACACTTTAACTATATAGTAATTTGATCATTCTTATCCCAAATAGAAAAGTATCCCTCTTCCCACCCAAGGCTGAGGTATGCTATCTCAAAAAAAAAAAAAAAAAAAAAAAAAAAACCTGCCATTTGTGTTTTTGTTAAACATATTTTGTGAGTATAATATATGTGTGTGTGTTTATAGTAAGATATATTTATAAGGAAAAATGAAGATGGACTTGCTCAAAATAATAAAAGTAAAAAGATCTATAATTCTGATATCCATTGAAAGCAACTTTAATATAATGGTGAATTTACTTTCAAACTTTTCTATGCATATATATTATAAAATGTAAATCTTATATTGTATTTTACTTTCTTTACCTAAATATGTATTGTATTCATCTCATAATACCATTGTATTCCTCATGTGGCTATATCACATGTATTTAACCAATGTCTATGGTAGGGACTCAAAGAATCTGGACTCTAGACCCTATTCTCACTCCTCCTTCTTCAGGACTTTGCTTCCTACGCACTCCCTTTTTCTTTTGTACCTTCAGTCTCCTTTGCTAGGGGCTTCTTTCTCTTAGCCCACATACATGCTCGAGTCCTCTCCCTGCCACCCTCCAAAATTTTTCCTCTACTCCTGCCTCCTTCTCGTCAGACACTACCACGTGTCTCTCATAAGAATAAAACTGTTTCACAAAAACAGTAATCTACCTTTACCCTATTACCCCTTTACTTATTATGAGTTCTTTGGCCTATTGTAAACTAGCATTCTCTTTCTTCCTGCTTATTGAAATCACTTCCTCTCCACCTACCCCCAACCCCTGAGAACACTTCCCTCCAGTTACCAATCCCCAAACAGAGCCCTCCTGGTGGTTCCTCAGCAGCAAATGCTAAATTCAACTCCTAGAAATTATAAATAAGTGAAAACAGGCATCTCTTATCCCTAGACTAAGAATGTTATTCAAAAATACATGGATTGTTGGATCACATCTTAAAACATTTTTTTTTGAGGAGGAAAATTTTTATGACGATAACTGCAAGCAAGAGTAGTTAGAAACGTCTGAACGCTCATATCCTTATACTCTAATAATAGGCCTGTGGCCATTCATCTTTTGATATTGCAGTATGTTATAGAATGTGGATGTGAGAAAGACTTTGAATGATTTTCAACAAGTAATGTCTATGAAAAAAGACATCTTTTTATTCTTTGTGCCATTCCAGATTTACTGCCTAAAGTAAAATATCTTCGAAGACAATTTAGAAGATTATTTGCTAACCAATGGACCTTTCTATCAAGTGACATTTTTCTCCTGCCCTATAGCTTGAGGATTACTTTAATTTTTGCTATTGTCTGTTTTAGCCTTATTTGATAGCTTCCTTCTATCTACTTACATTGTTCACTATGCTATGTGTTAATCACTAGTCAAATTTTGCACTAATAATTTTCAGTCCAGGTGTATATCAGAAACTTATGGATTAGAGACTGAGGCATGATGATATATCCAAAAACAACATGCATATTATTTTGTAGTATAAATGATATGAAATAAAAATAAACAAATATCATTGCTGCAGCAGCTGTGCGGAAAATAGACCTGTATATTGATGATTCTTGACAGAGAGTTAAAGCAACATATTGATCCTCCTGTACAGGACTCTTGGAGTCAGTAAAAGGACATATAAAATTTCAATATTATTCAAAACAGGACATGGCTGTTAAAGGTTAAAAGAGTTTGAGTCTTTATCTAGCCTTTATTTATCTAACAGTTTTCAGCACTGCCAATCTAAGCATCCCTTTCCCCACATTCAGAATTTTTAGCTAAATTATCTTTACTAAAAGAAATAACATATAGTAAAAGTGTAGGTTAAAACTCATCAGCAAATACTTGTTGGATGAATAAAAGCATGAATGAAAGAACACACTGTCTGACTTCTATTTTCCCTTATGGTCCTCAACTTGTAAAGACCCCTTTAACAGTACTATGTGTCAAACCAAAGAAAATGAACCTGTAATGATTGATTATCACCCATGTACCAGGATCTGTGCTAGGGATTCTGCTAATAAACATCATTTGCTTTCATCTCTCTAACAATTCTGTGAAGTAGTTATTATCTGCATATTACAGATGAAGAAACTAGATTCAAAGTTAAAAACTTAGCGAATGTCAAATAACTAACAAGTGCAGAGCTGACGCTCAAATCCAGGTCTGAATGGCCCAAATCCATGCTTTTCCTTTAGAAATTTTCTAGAGCACCTGGGTGGCTCAGTCAGGTAAGCCTCTGACTCCTCATCTCAGGTCTTGATCTCAGTGTTGTGAGTTCAAGCACTGTCAAAAATAAAATAAAAATAAAGTTTTTTGAATATTTTCAGATACTGATAGGAGTGGTTTAGACTTTTTTTTTCAAAACTTCAAAATAATGTTTTGTTATTATTATCATTTTTATTATGCATCCACCATCAAATTATTTTTTTTCAACCCAGGAAAGGCAATGTGATATAATGGGAAAAAAATGATATTTGGAGCCTAATGAATTTTATTTGAATCTGAAATCCACTGTTTACTTGTTTTCTGTGTTTAGCTCTTACTTCACTCTTCTCAGCCACAGGGTTTTTCATTCGTTTGCTGTTTGTTTTTTAATATATAAAAAGAAAGACAGAGTATCTACTGAATGGGTGGTTATAAAACACTTAGGTCAGTGTTTAGCTCAGAATAAATATGCAATAAATATTAGTTCCCTGAAGGAATTTTTGTATTTTGGTATTTTTTGTATTTTATTAACTTTATAATTTTCTAAGAAGTCTCCCTCTTAGTTTGAATTATTAAACACTTTTACTATTATTAAGTAGTAATTAATATTTTTCTCATTAAAAATAAGTCATTTATTTTTCATATCTTCAGTGGTGATCATACTGTAATTAAAATTCCATATACTTTTTTCCTCTCACATTTATATAATGAGCATTTTCTGTTGTTATTATCACTACAATTTTAATGGCTCCAAAATAGTCCCACATTCAGATAGATGTACCACTGTATTTTTAACCATTTCTCCATCATTTGGATGTTTGTTTCCAGTTGTGAGTTGTTCTTTGGTTTTGTTTTTAACATTAAAAACAATACTGTGATGAAGCTTTGAACACAAATCTTTGTACACATCTCTGATTATTTCTTTAGGATAAATTCCTGGAATTGAATTACCGGATTAAACAATACTTTAAAATAAGAACTTATAAAAGAATCAAAGAAATTATTTATAAATAGAAAATTCTATAGGGGCGCCTTGGTGGCTTAGTGGGTTAAGTATCCAACTCTTGACTTGAGATTGGGTCCTGATCTCAGGGTCATCAGGGTTTGAGCCCACCTCTCCCTCTGCCCCTCCCCCTGCTCAAGCTCTCTCTGTCTTTCAAATAAATAAATAAATAAATAAAATCTTTTCAAAAAATTCCATAAATGCAGATGATTATGACATTTTATTTTTCTTTTTTGTAACCCTATTTTGGGGGTAATTCTCATTTAGAGAAAAACTTTGAAAGAGGAACTTCTCTGAGAATATTGTATTTATATTTGCAACCATCAGTTAAAGGGTAAAGTCTTTCTTTTTTATTGATTCTTTTTCTGAGAAGAAATGGCATGTAGTACGTGAAAGAGGAAGTGCCATTTGGCTAGGCAGCTGACTTGTGCTCTTGGGGGAGAATCAGCAAATATGGAGGATTAGGAACCAGGAGAAAGAAGGGTTCTTGCCAGCTGCATTCATCAGTCATGGAATCTGCCCAACTGCAGGGGAGTGGCAGCCCCCCCAGAGCTTTGTACAGGGACTGCCCTTACTAGCATGGCACCTCACAGTTGCCATTGACTGGGTCAAGTATCAACACTTGGTTAATTAGCCACAATTCTCAGGATCTAAGGGTGTCAGCCAGGGGTCTGCCTGTGCACATGGAGAGATTGCTACTCAGAACTGAGAGGTTCTGGGGTCTGGCCCTGCAGCTGGCTGGCTCCAGGATGATTGTCAAGGGACTGGAGTGATTCAGCCGTGGAGAACAGCAGGCAGCAATTTCACTGCTACTTGTTATCTGTCCCTCTCTCCACTGAAAGCTGCTGGCTGGTAGCAAAGGCCTGAAAGGGACGGCTGGGAGAGAACAATAAGGAAAGACAGGAAAACACTTTAAATAATTTCCTTAGCTGAAGTCACATGCACATCCTCTAAAGAATCATGGTGACTGGCCAGGCCCAGATGGCAGACTGGTTTTAGCCGAAACACAAAATTTGCCTTTGGAAATCCTTGAGACTGGAAACACAGGTCCAATTACACTCTGCCTCTGCCTACCATTTTTCATTATGGATTTCCTGATCCATTCATTCTTTTTCCTCAGAGTAGATTTGAGGGCAGGGAACGTATATTAAGAGATGCAAAGGCCACCATATTCTCCGTATTAGAGTCAATTCTGAAACAGTACTAGTTGCTAGATTGTCATCAAAGCTATCACTTCAATGATCTATTGAGTCACAGGATAAGTTTTAAAAATGCAATAGTGATCGACTAGTACTACTAAAGCATTCTTTTTTCTTGGTTGGCAAGAATAGTTTTCCTACAAACCTAGGCAAAGATCCAGAAGAATCCTTTAAAGTCATCCAATAAATGCTCATTTCCTTCACATCCAGCAACTAAGCAGCTACTCTATGAGTGAAGGGTCCTCCTTCCCCTCCAGAGCTGCCTATCCCCCCAGTTTGGACAGTTGTGTCTCCTCATTCATCCTTCAGCTAAGTCACAATTGGGATACCTGCACTTTCCATTCTCACTCTTGTAGCCACACAGAACAAAATGGCTTCTACTTGTATATTATATTTCTTCACACATTGTGGATTTTACTGTGTCCTCTCTGTGTCTTCCCTTTAGATCTTGAATATTCTCAGTACGTTTGTTTGTTCATTCATTCGTCAATTATTTACTGAACAATACTATGTGCCAGAGAAAGTACCAAGAAACAAAGATGAATACTACACAGTTTCCTTACTTTGAAAGAAAGACAGACTCATAAATATATAAACTCAAAACAACACAGTGCATACATAGCATAGATAAGCACAGAAATCTTTAAAAACTTAAAAGAGGACTAAATTACCCAGAGCAGAGTTGGAGTGATCATTTAATATTTTCTGTAGCACATGCTGTCTGAACCTTATCTTGGATAATGGGAAGAATTGGGCCAGGCAAGAGGGAGGTAGAAAGTTTCTGGTAGAGAAAGCAGCAGGAGTAAAGGCCAAGAGACGAGTCATAGTGTCAAGTATGCAGGAAAGAGCCAGCAGCTCAGCTGAGTGTTCCTGGGGGTGAAAGTGTAAAGCAAGAAATGAAGAAGATAAGGTTAAGAGCTAGAGAGTGAATATGTTTCTCAAACGGCAAAGTTTTGAGTGCCCTCTCAAAAAATATTGATATTGTCAGGAGAAAGTATTTGTATACCTCCCAGTCTGTGCTTGCCTCTTTCCCTACCCCCTTACTCAGGAAATTATTATCTCTGAGGGGCCAACTCTAGTAAGACCAATATACTCCAATTGATGTTCTTGGAACTAGACCCAAATTACGATGAAGATACTCATCTTCCCATTCCTTCCTTCCAAAACCCCTAGATCTTAGAGAAACTGCTTCATAAGTTACCTAAATACTGTCCTGGTAGCTATATACATGACAATGTAGTTGATATTACAGTGAAAATGAATTGATTACCAGATGCCAGACTACCACTGCCTTTTCTGCTCTTCCTTGGATTCCATGAAGGGAGAAATCATCTGGTCTTATTCCCTTTAGCCTTAGCTTCCCTGTAGCCTTACACATAATAGATACTCAACCAATTCTGGTAGAGTCATCGGTGTCAATAGGTACTTAAAGCCAAGAATAGATTCACTTGCACTCATGGTAAATCCTTATCCAGTTCATTTTGCTTTTTTCATTCGAGCCTTATTGTCTGTGTCTTGGACCTGGCATACCCTTTCTCAGCTCAGGGATTTTACATATGTTCTTCCTTTGACTGGAACATTCTGTCCTCCTCCCCGTTCCCATCTTTACCCCCTTAAAAGTAGCTAATTGCTTTTCACCTTCAGGAAAAGTCCCTATGCTTCCTTTTTCTGTTGGCCACTCCTGCATCCTGTGCTTCCTCTTCATGTGCCTCACCAACTGACATATTCACTGCTGTAGTCCCAGCACAGCGTGGTGTGTAACACATATTAAATAAATTCATGATTACGTGACTGCTACTGAGTCATATCTCTGTTCAATGAGCATTAGATTTTTTCAAAGAAAAAACAGAATTAGAGAAATGTCAGAAGTATAAAGACATGAGATTTTAGTTGTTATGTTTGAATTATTAATTTCAACCTTTCAACATAAATGTACAATTGTGAAATCAGCCCTCTGGAATTTTTATTATTCAGTCAATAAAAATTGCTAAACATTACCTTGACATTTGTAGTAATATAGCTGTCAAGTTATAGCTGATCTTATCTTGACACTGAACTTTTCTGACTAATTACGTGTCTTAATTAATTTTTCTGGATTAACTACTAAATTCTTCATCTTCATCTCTTTTAGCCAAGAACAGAAATTAATCAAGTAGTTGTAAATTTAGTAAGCTATCTTGGTTGTAGTAAAATTAAATATCCAGTGATAAAGGACTGGTTAAATAAGTGATAGTATATGACCTTGATGAAATATTATTTAGCCATTTAAAATGGATAATTATAAACACTACCGAGGTGTATGGATATGGCTTAAAATATAATGTGAATTAGAAAAAAAATCAGAACATAATATGGAAACATAATGTAGCCAGGGGTATGTAGATTAAAGGAAAATATGTAAATAACAAATATGTTAAGTGAATTTGGGGAAGACTTTTAATTATGTCTTACATACAGATTTTAGAAGGTTATATGTACATTGGATGTTAATTACTGTAATCTGCATGAGTAAGTATGAAAGCTTTATTAGAATATAAACTATCAGATTTACATGCCACAGCAGTAACACATTCCTTGTCAATATCTGTTGCAAGTTAAAACCTGTTTATTACTGAAAAAGATCTCACATTTATTATAACTCTAAAAGGGAGACCTGCCATCTGAAGTCAAAGCTTCTTGTTATATAGGAACACATTTATTTGATGCATAAAAGTACTGGAAATAAAACAGCCAAATTTCACTATTCTACCAAATCAATTTTCATGTAATGGTTTCCTTCCATTCTTTTGCATATGGATGTATAATTTTAACAACTGACAATAATGTTTTTGCATTTTTGTCTATAACACAATTTATAAGCCTTTATTTCCTACTTTGTAATGATCATTTTAATTGCTGTATAAAAGAAACTTTTCTTAAAAGCAAAAATATAAGGCTCTTTGAATATGCAAAAAGGTAAGGCCCCTTAAATTCTTACAACACAGAGACAAACTTGAGTGTGTTTTTCCTGACCTTCCTTTGTCTGCTGACAGTGCACTTTATAGCTTTGCCTAGAAGACTGTTATCACCTGATTTCCATTTGAGAAGTAAGATGATAACTCGGAGTGCAAGGGGAATGAGGTTTAGGTGACAGCCATATCATTTAATGTCTACTTATTGTTTCTCCAGGGGAATTCTGGCCTGGGATTCAGTATTGCTGGAGGGACAGATAATCCCCACATTGGAGATGACCCTGGCATATTTATTACGAAGATTATACCGGGTGGTGCTGCAGCGGAGGATGGCAGACTCAGGTAAAGCTCTGAAACGTTAGAATTATTTGGAAAGTAAATCTGCCACATCAGTGAGACATGTTTATACCTTTGGAGAATAATAATTTTACAAAGCTCTGTACTTGAAAGAAATGGCTGTCAAAGCAAGCTTTCTGTAATGACTTTGAAGATTTCTTATGACTTACTAAAATTCAACTAGTATTTAATTTGTGTTTGTTGATGGGCACTATGTCCAACATTCAGACTGGCTCTGTAAGGAGAGTATGCAGATAAATCTTGTGTTCCATGGGGGCCTTCATTCTGGTTGGGAGAAAGAATACTCAGAGCTGGTGAGCAAATAATAAAATGTATGAAAAACAATATCCTGTAAGTCGTATTAGCAAATAAGGCAATGGTATAGATACTGCGTGTATCCTTGGATTCAGTGACCATTTATAAGGACTTTCTCCAGGTCTTTGAACAGAGAGTCTAAAAACTATTCCATAGGAAGACTCTATTCTGGGTCTTAAAAATTAATTAAGATTTCACTAACCCCATAAATCTGAACAAGAACACAGAGGGAGAAAGAACTAGTTATCCCAACAAAGAGAGAAACCAGCTTGACTTGGATGAGGACCCCAACGTGAGGTTAAGTAGGTAGCTGGAGCTCGGCATAGAGTCGTAGCTGCTAGAACCAAGGCCCCCACTCTTGAAAGAACAGAAGACTGAAGATCGTTTGGGGAACTAAGGATCATACACAGGGGACAATTAGTAAATAATATAAAATTCTATCAGAGATCAAAGCACCAGCGAAAAGACACTGTAGATTGGAACAATTAGAAGAGATTTCCCTGGGGAGAAAAGCAAGACCCCGTGTTCTAGTGCTTCTGCTGCGCTGTGAATCTGCTCACGCCACAAAGTTATATATAGAAGTGAATCAATAAATTCTGGCTGAGTGAATGGGTTTTTGAATGAATGAATGAATGAATGAATGAATGAATGAATGAATGGAAATGAAGCAGGAAGGTAAATTACTGAGTAAGAGGAGGGACTCTGCACAAGCCAAGTCTTCTAAGTAAGAATGACTAGCTTACATGGAGCCCCAGTGGAGACTGTGAATGAAGTATCACAAATTCAAGCTTTGCAGCCTGTCCTCAGTCTGCTTTTTTTCATTAAACATCAGTAAGCCAGTTTCCTGTTTTTCTATAAAGCAGCCGAGGACACTTTTGTCCCCAGCCACTTGTTCTGGTTCAGTGATCCCTGAGGACAGCTTGTGGAAGAGAATCACAGGGTTTTTTTTTAGGTGCATCTGCATCTCCTATCAACATGAAAAACATGGGTGACACTCCCACAGGAAACCTCTGCTTTTTGACAGTAGAATTTTAAAACTGAATTGATGAGATTAATTTCTGAGTAAGAAAATATCCATGCTACAGAGTGAACAATTTGAAACAGATACTGTGTAATTCCTGAGTCATAGTGGGGACTGGGTTTGCTAATATTGGATGCTGGAGAAGCACCATTCTGAAAACTTAGAAACAGAGTTCTTGGAAGACAGCTCTGAAATCGGTGGTCCACAATCTCAGCCCACGCCACTCTGCCTAGAATTAGGGGAACTTTCCTCTCTTAGCCAGATTCCAGCTTTAAGTTTGGAATACAATAGCCTTTATGTTAAACATGCTTACCCTATAGTTAAGAATGAAAAGCAGTGGTGACACCATTGCTTGCCAATCTGGGTGGCAGTCTTGTGCCTACGGAGGTAAAAGGAAGTTCTGCTAGAAGCGGCATTCAGTAGTTGTAAAGAAATAATCATAATGCTAGCTAAAACTTGTTGAGCTTTTTACATGTGTGGGACATTATTCAATTATTATCATTATTTCTATCTAATCTAAAATAGGTAGAAATAGAGATGTACATAAACACATACAGTCTTCTAGATACTCACAACATCCATATGAGGTATATACTACTGTTTGGCCATAATATTAACTCATGAAATTAAGGCCTGAAGACTAAGATCACCCAGCGAGCTTTGAATACATCCAAAAATGCATCCTGAATATCACTCGTGTACTCTCTAGACTCTCATTCAAGAGTAGAATCTTCTATGTCATTTGGTCTCTGCCTAAGAACCCCCAAAGGTCAAGTTTTTCCCAATGTTAAGGGACAACTCTAAACATTACAAAGTTGGTTATTTTTCTACTGAGCTACAATTTTCTCTATTCTGACTTCTACCTGTGAATCTTTACAATGGCTTTCTGGAGCCAGGGCTAAGGCCTATGACTGCATATGTGAATATTGCCTCCTAAGGTTGTACAGTGAACAACTTGGAAAACTGAACAGTGGTCCTAACTCAAGCAACCAAATATACCTACCCCCCAACCCACATTGCAGGCTTTTGCTATGTGAAGACAAATATTGGGTAGGTTTCCACGTCTTTGTGATAGATCCTTGCTACTACCACAGAGATTGTTTCCCACCTCACTGCTTCCTGCCATGAACTGGGATGGCCAGGAGACATTAAAGAGATCAATAATAGCAATCAATTGAAAATCTGGCAGCATGACATTCAGTATAGATTTTTAGAATTTGGCAATTTATCTAGTTCAAAATTTACATTTTACAGCTGAGGAAACTGAGGCTCAGAAGAGTGACATATCCTGAGGCATAAATCTTTGAAGGCTCTGGTTCAACTAGGATCCAAATGTTTTGACTCAAGTAATTAACACCATAAGGCAGTGTTAAGGGACAGTAACACCCAAGCCCACCCAAGAAGTCTTTTCTCAATGTGGTGGGAACACTGTTCAAAAATGGGCCAACAAGCTGTGAGAAGTACTTTTTAACTCACCGTTAATGCTTCAGACATGGGAGCGGCACATTACAATGAGCTATGGAAAGATGTAGGTTCTGAACTCTGTATACTAATATAATTGGTCTTGGAAAGTTAGACTCTTTTAGTCACTGTGTTCATGTTCATCTCTATAAAAATGATGATACTCATACCTACTCCACTGAGTTGTTCTGAGGATTCAGTGAGAAAACTTATGTCCCTAGCTAAGTCAGCATATATTAGATGCTCAATAAATATTAGCAATGTCTTCTCTTTTCCCTACCTGTACTCTACTCTCAGTGTCCTTTCCTCTGCTCTTGCCTGTTTTTCTCTTTTTCTCTATGATTTTCTGTTACCTTTCCTCTGATCCCTTCCATCTTTCTTTCAGTCTCCTTTCAGCTTCCACATCTTTCCCTAAGCTTCCTGTTCCTTTCTGTTCATATCCCTTTTTCTCCTGCTTATAACACAGAATTAAAACCAATTTAGAAACAGGTATGGTACTAACAAAAGTTCTATGATTCTGTTCCTGAGCTTATAATACAATTTACTGAACCTGCTATGTTTCCTTCACTTAAAAAATAAGCTCACAAACTAAACGTGGTTATGTTTTACTTGAAAAATTCTTTGTTCTTCCATGTGAGTTAGAGACTTAAAATTTTTAAGTGTGTCTTTTCCACTATAAATTACATTTTTGAAAATTAAATAACACTAGAAATGTATAATGAAGCCCAGGCCCAGGAAAATGAGGTGATGGGTCTGCCCCCAAAAGAGTATAAATTTGTACTCAACATTAGTGGATATATTATAATCATATCAACAATAGTAATAGCAGAGACCAACATAGTGCTTCAATGTGCCAAGCACTTTTCCTGGCACATTAACTCATCTAAAGTGTATAACTACTCAATGAGATCCACACTTTTCAAGTAAGAAAATCTAGGCACTGGAGTACCTCAGTGGTTCAGTCAATTAAGCTTCTGACTCTTGATTTCAGCTCAGGTCATGATCTCAGGACGGTGAGATCTAGTCTGGCATCTGGGAGATCTAGTCTGGCATCTGGCTCGCCATTCAGTGGGGAGTCTTCTTGAGATTGTCTCTCTCCCTCTCCCCCTCCCCCACAAGTCTCTCTCTCTCTCTCAAATAAATAAATCTTAAAAAAGAAAGAAGAAAGAGAAGAAAGAGAAGAAAAGAAAGAGAAAGAAGAAAGAAAGAAAGAAAGAAAGAAAGAAAGAAAGAAAGAAAGAAAGAAAGAAAGAAAGAAAGAAAAAGAAAGAAAGGAAAGAAAGAAAGAAAGAGAGAGAGAGAAAGAAAGAAAGAAAGAAAGAAAGAAAGAAAGAAAGAAAGAAAGAAAGAAAAGAAAGAAAATTGAGGCACTGACAGGTCGAGTAACTTGCCCAAGCTTGTTGGAGCCAGAATTTGAACCCAGGCAGTCTGACTACAATGTCCATGTCTTTACTTTCTAAGTTATGCTGGGGGAGAGCAGGGAGACACTTAAAGACACACTGTAGTAGGCAGCATTCTAAAAATGCCACTCCTCAGGTTCTAATCCATAGAACCAGTGACTATCATGAGATATCACTCCTGTGATTACTCTGTGTTATGTTATATGACACAGTTGACCTTAAGATAGGGAGAATAGTTTCAAATGAGCCCGATCTAATCAAGAATTTTAAAAGTGGAAACTTTTCTCTGGCTGGTAACAGAAGAAGAGTTTCAAAATGTGTGATACTTGACCCTCTGTTGCTAGTTTGAAGACAGAGGGAGGAGGCCATGTGAGAAAGAATGAGAATGGTCTCTAAAAGCAGAGGGTCTTCAAGCAGACAGCTAACAAGGAAGCAGGGATTTCTGTCCCACATCTGCAAGGAACTGAATCCTACCATGACCACAGGAGCTTAGAAGAGGACCCCAAGCCTCCAGATAGGTAAGACTGTTGCTCAGCTGACATTTGGATTTTGGCCTGTAAGAATCTAAGTAGAGATTCCAGCCACACTGCACCAGAGTCCTGACTTATGAAAACAGTGAGCTAATAAATGGGTGTTGTTTTAAGCTGCTAAATTTCTGGTAATTTTCTAAGGAGCAATAGAACACTAATACATACATCATTCTAGGAATTCCAAGTTCATTGTAAAAACCCTTCCTGCATGAGCTCAATCACACTCAATATAACGTAAGTGTGTTGGCTTAAGACACAGATGAAATGAGAGGCGATTCTCTCCCTAATAACTTAGACTCCGAAGTGAGCTCAGGTCTCAGGGGTTACCCCAGATGAGAGTTGTAAGGGAAAGAACTTATTATTTGGAGTTGGAGGACCTGGATTTCAAGTTCTACTTTCTAGCTGTGTGGCCTTGAGACTCTTTTTAAGCTCTCTGTGCTCCACTTCACTCACTGGTCAAATTGGAGATAGAAGCATAGATCTCAGGAAGCTATGGTAAGGATTAAATGAAATAGTGAGCATGAAAGAGCTATATAAAATTCAAAGCCCTGAACACAGCTCATTCTGCCAAGCCAGCCATTTGACAGCATGCTAAACTTGAGCCACAGGTCTGTGACAGCCAGGAAGGGACCTTTATGGTAGAATTCTAAAATAACCCCCAGTGACCCACATCCTTTATATTCTCTTCCCCTTGAGTGTGTAAAGAACCTGTAAGTATGATGAGATATCACTTTCCTGATAATATCATTTTATATGGCAGAAGAGATTTCACAAATGTGATTAAGGTCCCTAATCAGTTGACTTTGACTTAATCAAAAGAGAGATTATATTGTGTCACCCTAACCTAATCCAGTGAGTACTTTAAAAGCCAAGAGATTGTCCTGCTGGCCCAGACAGAGCAGACTTCCATGTTGGGAGAGGCTCTACGGAGGGCACCTAGTGGCAAGTACCTGAGGGCAGCTTCTAGGAGCTGAGAGTGGTCTCCAGGCTACAGCTAGTGAGATGGAAGACTTCAGTGATACAGCTAAATTCTGACAATAGCCACATGAGCCTGGAAAAGGACCCCATGTTCCTGAAAGGAACGACATCCAGCCGACAAACAAAACACAACAAACAAAGCAAACCTTGACACCCTGATTGCAGTCTCATGGGACCCAGACTGAAGAAGGGTCACACTAAGCTGGACTCACCACCGCAACTCTGAGATAAAAAAGCATAAGTTTGTTTGGAACTTTAAAATTTGTGTTAATTTATCACTCAGCAAGAGAAAACGAATGTGAACACTATGGAATTCTGACTCTGAAAGTTCCTTATGGCCAGGCTGCAGAGTGGCTTGCTCCTTGCAGGCCTCTGCTGGTGGGACCACACTCTGAACCTCAGAAATACTGAGCAGGCCTCACAGCTGGTCCCAGGCCCTTCACACACCTGGAGGCAAGAGGCCAAAAGCACAATGAGAAGCAAGGGATAAATCAAGGGATGGACCAAGGTTGGAAACAGGGAAGAAACCAGTGTCCCAAGGGGAGAGACAGTAGAGATCTGTTTCATCTGGTGGCTGGAGTTGTTAGTCTAAGCTAGACTGAGAGAGAGAGCCAAAGCTATAGGGAAAATGGGAAATGAAGGCTAAATGAAGAGGCAATGCAAGAAAGCACATAGTGGATGAATTTCTCTGGACAGTGATCTTTTCCCTATGCAACCTCTTTTTAAATATAACTTATTGTGTGTGTATGTTTGAAGATATTATATTTATCCTTTGTGATGTATATATAAAATGCAGAAGAGTTGACAAAAATTAAACAAAATGCAACACACTCATTTTTAGACTACTCAGAGTCAATCACTATTAACATGTTTTGAGCATTTCTTTCTGGGTTTTTTTTTTTTTTTGCTATTTTTTAGACTTTTGTTTAGATCATGTTCTATACATTTAGCACTTGTTTAGCTTCACACAACCTTATTTCATAAACCTTTCCCTAGATAATTTTTTGAAAAATCTCTACAACTATTTTAATTGTTGTTTAATAATATATTTACCATTTACATTGTTACATTGTTTTGTTCCGTTTTTCAGTATTTTAAATAATTGGAAATCTTTTAGAAGACATTGTTGACCCTGTTTTTCAAAATTTCCTTAGAATATATTTCTAGTAGTAGAATTTCAGGACCAAAAAGTATTAACATGTTAAAGAGTTTTGATACATATTGCTAAATTTCTCTCCAGAGAGATCCTACTAAATTTTGGTTCTACCATCAGTGTTGGAAAAGGCCTGTTTTACAGTCTGTTGTCAGTATCGCATGTGCTTACACATATATAATTTTGGGCTGTTTACTAAGGTAAACAATGGTGTATTTCCTTGCTTTACTTTGCATCTGTTTGACAGTTAACAGTAAGATTGAACTTTTCAAAAATGTTACTATTTATTTGTATTTTTTCTTTTGGAAGTAGTCATTAAAATTTGGTAACATTACCTATCTTTAAAGTAAGAACATTTTGGAAAGAACATTAGGTTTTCTTCCAGAGCAAAACAGATACATGTCCATGCTTTGGAGAATGATTTTTATTTTTACTCTTGTTTCTAAACCATAAAAATGCCCTTTGTGTGGCTTCAAGTCCCTGGATTGCTGAGGACCAATATTGATCTGTCATCCTGGGGAAGAACTATCACATGACAGCCTCCGTTTGGCGATGCAGCAATGACATTTTACACAACAGTGCATTTATTAAACCCATCCACAGCACAAAAGCAGCATGTAGTAGCAGGCAAAAAAGATGGTTGCTTGCCAATTTCCTGACAAGTGACACAATTTAATCTTTCAGCCCTCAGCACAATAATTTCTATTCCTAGACAAGATGAAAAAAAATAAGTTTTCTTTAAATCCGTTGCTTCATTTGTTCCTTCTGTGTCTGTTTATGGGTAGGGCTGTCTTTGTCCTTATAAAATCCAAGACAACATACATGTTGATTTCAAGCAAGAATAATATTGATCAGACTGAGGTTTGAAAATATCGATCAAAGTTGAGAGGTCAAGGATTGAGGTTTCGAGAATATAACTCTCACGTATACACCACAGCATTGTCCTTTTGGCTGGCATTTGGTAAATCACTCTCTGATTTTTTTTCATTAATTCATACCCATTAACTCACTAGTGATCTTAAAATAAGAAAATAAGGAGAAAGACAGAGAGGAAAGGGAAGAAAAGGAGCAACGGGAAGGAAAAGAAAGAAGAAGAAAAATATGATCATTGGGAGGTAAAGACAACATATAACTTGGATATGGAGAAGACAAACCTAGACTTAATATTTTCTGGGCAAATGAAAAGCACCAAGCAGAGGAAAGAGAGCAACTTCCAAGCATCACTTATACCCAAGACTGACTTTCAGATTGTTTAAGGAAATAGTAGATTTTAAGTAAGTACACCGGCATAAGAGATTGCTAAATTTTTAGATTGCTTGTCCATATTGAACTTTCATGAGTTTGGATAATTGCAGATTAAAACCTAATGAGTCACCAAGATCAACCTATCAATTTCCATCATAACCCAACTGATTACTGCATGAAATGACTATGATGGTGCTACATCAAAGACAGACTCTCAGTGTCTTCAAAACCAACTGAACTTTTCTTTCATTATTGTTTTGAGGGTAAAGCAGGACAAAAATCCAGCTGTTACCCTGAACAACATCTTCATAAGAAGCAAGACATCATTATTCAGTGCAAATGATACCAGTGCCCACCTTGGAAAGAAATATGATGTGGGGGATGTCAGTGGACTCATTCTTATGGATTATTTCCTTTCATGTCTGTCTACAAGAATGAAAAGGGGTGAGATGAAACAGCCCTGTGTCTTTTGATTTTCTCTATCAATATTATCAGCCCTGAATGTGTTGACAATCTGTTAGACAAGAAAAAAATCACTTAGCAAGTAGTTCCATGGTGACTGGTAATGATGAGTCACCAACAATTTAGAACTACACAGGAACATTTCTAAGCAAGAAGAATAATTTTAGCTGTAAAATTGGTAGAGTACCAGGTACCCATGTACAGTCTTTCATAGCTGGAAAGGCATCTCCAACAATTTTCCTATTTTGGTCAAGTGTTATGTAATCTAATAAGAAAAACCCTTCAATTGGTTAAACAAAATAGCCTTATGGCAAACATGCCCCCCTTTTTTAAACAAATTGTGCCAAGACTTCTTGATATCTGCATGCCAAAGAATTCAGTTGGGCCCCCACCTCATACCACACACAAAAAAATAATTCTATGTCAATCACAGGAGTAAATCCTCATGAGTAACCTTTGAATTAGGTGGTGGTTTCTTAATATGTCAACAAAAACAACAAAAGAAAAAGTAGATAAGTTGGATTTCATCAAATTTAAAGACTTCTGTGCTTCAAAAAACATCATCAAGAAAGTTAAAAAACAATCCACAGAATGAGAAACATATTTGCAGTAATACATTTGATAAGGGACTTGTATCCAGAATATATAAAGAACTTTTACAAATCAAAAATAAAAAGACAAATAATTTAATTTAAAAATCAGCAAAGATTTTTGTGTTAGTTTCCTATTTCTACTGTAACATATTACCATAAACTTAGTATCTTAAAATAACACAAATTTATTATCTTATAGTTCTGGGGTCAGCTATCCAAAATCAGACTCACTGAAATAAACTGAAGATGTTGCTCAGAGGCTCCAGAGGATAATTAGAAGGGCCTGTTTTCTTGTCTTTTCCCAGCTTCTCGAGGCCACCTGAATTCCATGGCTCATAACCCTTTCCTCCATCTTCAAAGGACATCAGTCCAATTTTTGCTTTTGTCATCGTATCTCTTCTCTAACTGTAACTCTACTGCCTCCTTCTTAAATGGACTCTTCTGATCACATTTGACACACCCAGATAATCCAGGATAATCTCCCTGTCTCAAGATCCTTAACTTAATCATATCTGTAAAGTTTCTTTGATCTATAACATAATATATTCATTCACAGGTCAGATATTAGGTCATGAACCTTTTTATGGGGGATAGAGAGGTATTATTTAGCCTACCACAAATTTGAATAGATATTTCTTTAAAGAAGATATACAAATGGCAAATGAGCACATAAAAGATGTTCAATATTATTCGTTAGGGAAGTACAAATCAAAACTATAGTGAGATACTAATTTACACCCAGTAGGATGGCTATAATCAAGAAGATAGATAATAACACATGTTAGCTGGGATACGGAGAAATCAGAAGCCCCATGCACTGCTGGTGAGAAGGCAAAGCAGTGCAACCACTATGGAAAACAGGCTGTCGGTTCCTCAAAAGTTAACAGTTACCACATGAATGGTAGTTCTCCCCCAAGTTGTATACCTAAAGAGAATTGAAACTTATGTCCACACAAAAACATTACTTCATTACTTATAATAGCCATAAAGTATAAACAATTCAAATATCTATTAATAGATGAATGAATAAATAAATTTGGTATATCCATACAGTGGAATATTATTCTGCCACGTAAAGAGATGAAGAACTGATGCATGCTACATCAGAGATGAAACTTGAAAATACTGTTCTATGTGAAGGAAACCAGATACCAAAGGCCACATACTGCACTATGTTTATTTCTATGAAATGTCCAGAATAGAGAAAAATTCATATAGGTAGAAAGTAGATTAGTGGTTGCCAGGAGCTGATAATGAGCATGGGATTTCTTTGGGACATGATGGAAATGTTCTAAAATTAGATAGTGCTAATGATTATACAACTCTGCAACTATACTAAAAATCAGCAAATTGTGTACTTTAAAAAGCCAAGTTTTAAAATATGGGCATTATATCTCAATAAAGCTGTTATTTAAAATATCCAGACATTCTTTTCTGGGATAAAATATTTATTATTTACAAATATGAATATTTTTTCTTCTAGTTGTAGAAACCTCACGACTTCTTCACATTGCTGCTACCAAGTTATAGAAATAATTCATTTGAAGTTCCATGATTTAGGAAACTTCTTTTAGGAAAGAATCTATTCACCAAAGAGAGACCTATGGTTTGGGCTCCATGCCTGTGCAGCCTAAGTAATCTTTAAAGTAGGCAAATACCACACCATGCTGCCATTTCCTAGAAAAACTAACAGATATTTGACCTTGTGTCCTGGGTAATAAAACCTCAACACTTTAGAAAAATTATGTGTTTAAGAGTTTTTATTTTCAAAAGCCACAAACAAATCACTAAGTGCTTAAAATTTAAGAGGATTAATTCAGACTGAGTCTTATAAAGTTCAGTTATCCGAGTATACCTTAGGAAGAAAAGAACATATTGATCCTGGCAAAGGAACAGTGGGATTGGTAAGACATAGATATGATGGTTCATATGCCTTTACACTGGCTTCATGAGGCTCTAAATTTTCTGATTTGATTCTGGTCCCTGCTTTGTGTGTAGAGAGCAATTTCTGGCGTTGTTTGTAGATCTAGACTCAAACTCCCAGTTTAGACCGAAAGTTAACAAGAAGCACTGCTCTAGTGAAGGACAGAGACACACCTGGGGGTCTCGGCCTCTAACTAGCTCAGAGGCCTTGAGAATGTTACACAACATTCTGGATCTTATCATTTTTCTCCTTAAAATGAGAATGATAGAAGGTATTTGGGAATTTTCTGTCTCAAAGTCAAATTGTGAGTATTTGACTTTTGTTGACTGAGACATCCAGAATGTCATTATAATGGTCAGTAAATCAGCCCTCTGTTTTGATTAAATCTGTAGCTCTGAGAAGATGCAGTCTTCGTTATATTCCCAAAGCAAAGAGCTGATCACAACTTTAAATGCTGATAAGGTATTTGTTATTATTTATTCCTGATAGTCTCCCAAGAAGGCATGTTGTCATTCTAATATTCTGAAACTATATTTGATATTGATTTTTAGCAAATAGCTATTTGGAATCTAGACCAAAATAAAACAGATTGGGTGGGGGGGAGTGGGCAAAGCACTCAGACTAATTCCTCATTTCTAGTTCAATAGTTATTTTCAAGAATGGTTTTTCTGAGCAGTTACAAATTATATTACTTAGAAAGACCTAATAATGCGATTAGCTTTGGACAAGCATCAAATCATTACAAATTGACTTAACAGTTAGATGCCAAAATCATTAAGATGTTAGAGCTGTTTAATATTCATTCAGCTCCTACGCAGGGCAGGGAATGGTAGACATAAGAGTAAAATGAAGACTTACATATCATGTCCTGAGTGAATTTTCTCCATGCTATGCAGTCCATGCAGGGCAACCTTTACTGACAAGCTATCCCTCCATCCTCCCATACCCTCCACCCATCTACCTCTGCACATTGCATTGTAGTTTCCTAGAGGAAGCTGAGGCTGGAAAACCAGGTGAGAATTTAGAATGTTTGACTCAAGAGTTCTCCACCAGGATAACGGCACAGGGAGAGCAGGTCCCAGCTCCCAGCCCCTCACCAGCCTTTCTCTTCCTGCTCCCAGCTCCCTGCTGCACCATGGAGATGGTGGGGTCATGCCTGTGACACTGCAGTTTGCATATCCAAGCTGCATCCACGCCCTCTGCAATAGTCATCTTTCCACCACTTTTGAGTCTAAGGTTGTGCACAAAACCTGCACCATCAACCCTTAGGAAATTGAACTTGGGAAAGTGGTTTACACAGCCAGTAAAGTGGACTGAAGTCAGGAAATTCCAGAGTATGTCTGTGGTGGGAGAAGGGGAGTCCATCCTAAGTGCTTGTTCTCCCTAGGCATTATAGACGCCCCATGAGATGATCACTAATGAACGTTAATCCCTTAAAAGTTAGTTGGCAGGTACAATAAGGGAAATGTATCCATTGACTTTTGGGGCCCAGTAAAAATAAAATAAATAGAATATGTATGATATTAGTAGAGTTATTATAGGATTTCACATATTAAGTTTTACAGTATAAACTGTTGCCTCCATCCCAATTTATAGAGAATAAGTTTTGCTTTGTCTTTTTTTTAATATTTTATTTATTTATTTGACAGAGAGAGAGAGAGCACAAGCAGGGGTAGCTGCAGAGGGAAGAGGGAGAAGCAGACTCCCTGCTCAGCAGGGACCCCCGTGTGGGGTTCGATGTGGGGCTCGATCCCAAGACCCTGGGATCATGACCTGAGCCAAAGGCAGATGCTTAACAACTGAGCCACCCAAGCACCCCAGTTTTGCTTGGTCTTAATGATAACACATGTACTTGCTTTAGATGACTGAGTTATTTTCTCGATAACTGTATCTGAAGAGAAAAAACATGGAAATCTCTAAGGCACCTTAAAATGCCACCATTCTGTATGTCTGAAATCTCATGGTACTTATTCAGTATTCTATCTCCTATAACATCTACCCCTGTCCTTTACCCATAATAAACACTTGGGACTAATAAGAGCTGCCATTTATTAAGCTTATTACATGAGCTTATGAAGGCTCAAGGATGTTCAGTTACAAGTGGCTGAGCCAAAATTCTGTTTAATTCCACAATCCATGTTCTTCCTACCACAGCACACGACTACAATTATCTACAGATGAAAAACTGGACATATATTTAAGTATCTGTGAACACCGAGACATACCAACATCCCATGTGATAGTGTCAAAAGTTGAAAGTTCAAACATACTGAAGTGACACGCAAATTCTTTCAGCTCTTCAGGAATTAACTGATTGGCTTGGATTTGAGGTCTAGTCACTATACAACTTATATGAAAAGAACATGATAAAGATTAAATAATTTTGTTTTTGAATTTAATGCAGTTCTCTGATTAGAAAATAATACATGCTCATTGTAGAAAATTTGGGAAATAAAGGCATTTAGAAAGTAAATTAGAATCATTCATAATCTCATCACCAAAAGAATGTATTTATTATATTCCTTCACATTCAGTGCATGTTTTTATATAGTTGAATTTTTTATCCTGCCTTTTTCATTTAATTTCACAATATAGACATTTTCTTGCAAGAAAATAGACTTTGCAAACATTAGTTTAAATTGGTTCATAGTTTCATGTCGTATAGGTGTAGCATTATTTAACTTTTACCCTATTTTGAATTTTTAAATTGTTGATCACATTGTAATGAACATCTTTATGGAAGGGAGTTAAAAATCTGACAGTTATTAGAGGAAACCAGGTTATCTATTTCTGGGTCAAGTAGTTATCACACATTACTGGGTTTGAAATGTCTGCACATTGGCCCTAGTACTTCTTATTACATTTTGTTTTGTTTTGTTTGTTTTTTAAAATCATAGACCAGAAATTTCCTTTTGCATTACAGCTGAATGAATTGGCAACAATAGTTTTTACTGAGTTACACCAAGCTTCTGGAGACATATTAACATGCAGTATAGTATCAGTGTAATACTCTGAGATAAGACAATTTACAATTCAACCTCAGGCAAGTGACCTAGAATTAGTCAGTAAACACCCAGGATTTTGGCCCAAATCATTTTTGGTTATGCAAGTTAGTCCGGTATTTAGAACACAGACATCAGGGCCACAATTTAAAATCTGCAATACCCTGTTACTTATTAAAATGCTGGTATTATTTCCCTTCTACTCCTCCCTCCATTAACTCCTTTAAATATTATAGTCTAATTTAGTAGTAAATTACTAAAAGAGAAAAGCAGGACCATTAAGGGGGGGAAGCAATTCTTCCTTGTAGAAAACAATGAATTAAAGAAGGAACTACTAGCTGGTTCCTTTATTTATATCTGTACTAAAACACAAATAAACTTTAATATCCATTATCTCAGACATGAATTATTGTAAAAATACATATATTTTAGAGCTTCATTCAAAGGTACACTGTTGATTAATATGTTGTGTGGGGCATGAGTGTACCAGAGATGCTTTACATCCAATAAACTCACCTCTGTATTCCCATGTCTCTGGCCTTCAGATAGGGGCATCAAACATGCAGATCTGAGTCAAAAAAGGATGTGGGCAGAACCATTTTTGTATGAATGTGGGGAATGAGAGGAGGTAGCCTCAGGATTTTCAGTGTAGTGGGATGAAAGATTTTGAGTGGGCTGATACCACTGTCATCAACTCCAGTGGCACTCACTGAAGTTGGAAAATTGAGTGAAGTGACAAATATAAGGAGTAAAGCAAGACTTGGGCCCCGCTTGTCCTATAAGTATTTCCTGAGTACTCTGCTATGTATTAGACACTTGGAGCTGGGATAGAGCAGGAAACAAGAGAAGCAGGATGTGTGCTTTCAATCCTCTCTCGCAATGAACACAGGGTAGAAGTGGGTGCTATGACAGGAAAGTTCATGAGCTGTACAAATGACCTGACCTAGCCTAGGGGTATCCAAGGGAAGCCTTGCAGAGAGGAGGGATGTAAGCTGAGATGGAAAAGGTGAGTGCTAGCCAGGAGAGAAGGGGTGGAGGAGTCTCTGGGCAGAGAGAACATGTCCAAAAGCCTGAAGGCAAATAGAGGCTAAGCCACTGGGACTGGAGCTGGGGAGAGAAGGTGGATAGGCACAAGATGAAAAGAAAGAGTTACATGTGAGAAATCAGGATGAGAGAGCCTTGATGCCATAGTAATTTGCTTATCCTTTGAAAAGCCTCATGAAACGTTGAATGTTTTGGTGAGAGAATGGCTGAACTGCATTGGTACCGATAATATGATCACCTTGATTGCTGTGAGAGTCTGGCTTGGCTGACAAGAACACATGCAGGGAGAGCAGCTCAGGGTGCTATTGCAGTCATTCATTCAGGTGATGAATGATAGGAGTTTGGACCAAGATGCTGACAAAAAGCCTGAGAGAAGTGGACAGATTCTGAAATAAACTGAAGGGGTAAACTGGATAAGGCTTAATGACTAATTGGAGTTGGATGTGAGAAGAAGTTGTATTCCTTCAAATAAATCAACAGTGCCTTCTCTGTCCTGGGCCCCATTTCATCTGCTAAGTGCACAACATCCTTCATTTCATAAAGTTTACCGTCTAGTAGAATTATTGGAATGATTTTGAGGTGGGAACATGAGAATTAGTAAAGACTGGTAGAGAGGCAAAGCTGGAAGATAAGTTCAATAGTTCTCTTTTGAACAATATTTAGTTTAAGATGCCTGGGAGGAATTCCAGCGGATATATCACACAGGCAGTTGAACATGGAGTTTGGACACTCTGAGAGATCTGGCTGGAAGCATTACTGTGAACCTTTGAAATCAAGAGAATTTAGAGACTTCCTTGAAAATGTTGAGAATAACAAGAAATAACCACCCAGGAGGTAGCCTGGCACTTCATGGGTTCTTCTTTTCCACTTTTCTACTTATGGTTGTTCTTCTGTTCTACAAAAGAAAAATCTATGTCTTACCCATCCCAAATCCTACTGTGGCTCTATTCGTTATTTAGTGCTATTTTACTACTAATTTAACAGTATTATTTTACTTCTAGATGTAAAGGAATAATCTGAAATATTGTTAGTCAGGATGAGGAAGTCAATGATTTTAATCATTAAAGTTGATGATTAACTAATGGGTAATTAATTCTTTAAGTCATGTGGTTTCCCATTCTTTGCTTTTAATGAAATTGAAAAGCAATTATAATCTGACAGATCATTAAAATAGTTTTAATGATAGATTACAGGATTGGAGGCATCTTAATTGGAAGGAATTCAAAGTTTTCTTTCCATTCCCATCTACTTGTTTTTGTGAGCAAGTTTTCTCAGCACTTAGATTTGTAGAAATGAAAAATAGGAATTCTGAGTCTTGTCTTATATTACCCTTAATTTATATTCATCAATGGAAACATGAGGTAATTTTAAAATGCTCCACTTATTCCATAAAGAAACAAATCCCCAATATGATTGCATTTTTATTGTTTTTAAATTTATACATTGAAATTTCATAATACAAATTTTGGCTATTTAGACCAATTATAATTATGATAACTCAGTCAAAAATAATGTTTTTAACATTTAGAGGCTTATATCACAGGAAATTTGAAAAATCATCAGATTTGTATTTGTACATGCATCTTTATTTTATTTAAGTATGTTAGGGTGATCCATATAAGATGTTCTAACACAGAATATATTAGGGTAAAACTCCATGGAAGTGAAATGAAAGCATAAGTTCAAGGGGGAAAAAAAAAGAAAATTTCCAACTTCTCCAAAAGTTCTCATTAATTTATATTTTAAATTGGTGATCATGGATTTCAAATTGGTATATATTTACATTCCATTTAAAGCAATGATATAACCATTGAAAATGAAGTTTTACAATTCATGATAAGCCAGAAATTTAATACTTTGCTATTATTTAAATTTATGATGAAAAAATTAGATGTCAACTTAAAGCATCCAAACAGAGTATAGGTTTGTTTTTGCTTTTGTTTTCTAAGTATAAAGATCAACAGATTGGAAGAGAACCAAAATAAGGATGTAAAAAGGGGTAAACAGAGTGGTAGGAAATGGGCAGGAGGGTCACAGAAGACAGGAGAAGAAAACTTCAAGGAAGGAGTAAGCAACTGGATTCAACATTGTCATAAGATAACTAAGATCAAGACTAAAGAGATTGCATTAGATTTGACCAGAACCATATGACTTGTGAATTTAGTAGGAACATTTTCTATATTTTTCTTGGTAGGGGCATTGTGAGGAGACAGGATTAGAATGGGATAAAGAAAGAATGGGAAGGAAGAAATAGAGAATATGTGTAAACAGTTCATTTGATAAATTTGATTTGTAAAGAGGAAAGAGGACAGTAGACAAGAGGACAATAGCCGAAAGGAGACGTCAGGTTAATGGAAAGATTTTCAAAAGATAAGAGATACCAGAACATATTTGAACATTCTGAGACTGGACTAAGTAGAGAAATGGGGTTTAAGGATATAGGATATAACAAAATTAAATGACCAGGTAAGGTCTTCTAAAAAAATGTGAATTGATGGACGTTTGGTATCAGAAGGGACACTTCCTCCACTGTAATAGGAAGAGAGTGGAGGACATGGACTTGCATGTAGTTAAGCATGTAAATTTGGGGTTGCCTGGGTGGCTCAGTTGTTGAGCATCTGCCTTTGGCTCAGGGCGTGATCCCAGGGTCCTGGATCAATCCCCACATCAGGATCCTTGCTCTGCTGGGAATCTGCTTCTTCCTCTCCCACTACCCCTGCTTGTGTTCCCTCTCTTGCTGGCTGTCTCTCTGTCAAATAAATAAATAAAATCTTTAAAAAGAAAAGCATGTAAATTTGGCATAATCAATTGAGGCATTTCTCATCAGATAGTTTATTTTTCTCTCTTGGAAGTATGAAGCAAATTTATGTCCTGGAAGTGGCAAGGAAAAAAAAAAGTTTCAGAGATCATCGTTACAGAACAAGGGACAGCAAGCTGACCAGGTGTTTGGAGATCATGAATTTATAATGACTCCCATCATCTGTTGATTTTCTCCAGCACTTCAGTGTTCAGCTGTTCTGGAAGAGGCAATGGAGGAGATAGAGAGTTGGGTTCAATCAGGATTGGTGTTTTGGCAGACAGCTGTAATAGAAGGACCAAGTGGCAGCAGCATAAACAGGAGTTATAAATGGCAAGGAAGTAAGACCAGCAGCCCTAAGATGAATGTATTTTTATTTCCATTTTTTAAACTTTTTTAAAAGATTTATTTGTTTATTTTAGAGAGAGAGAGAGAGCACAAGCAGGAGTGGCAGAGGGAGAGAGAGAGAGAATCCCAAGCAGACTCCACGCTGAGCAGGGAGCCTGATGTGGAGCTCAGTCTTACCACCCAGAGATCAGACCTGAGCAAACACCAAGAGTTGAATGCTTAAGCAACTGTGCCACCCAGGGCCCCCTTTATTTCCATCTTTTATCTGCTGTGTGAGTTTGAGTCAGTTACTTAACTTGTCTAAGTCTCAGGTTTTCCCACTTGAAAATGTAGAATTGTCTGCATAGCATATTTCCAGACTTTAAGAATAAAACAGATAATATTGTTGAAGTGTTTTATAAACACTGTTTCTAAAGGTTACTACATTTGCTGTCACAGGAGTCCCAGGCAATGTGTGGATCTCTTTTGGATCTCTTTCTGGTCTCCTTTATCGTCTGGAAGCTTCTGTCCTCTGGTGCCCTGGTGCCTATGATCTCCTCTAATGAATTCTTCCATGGAATTACTCCTCATTGCTCCCTCACTCTTCCTACCTCTAAAATAAAGTCCCACTGTCTACATGGAGAGTCATGCATAATGACAGACAACTGTGGACTTATTAGTATTTTAAAAGAGAAAATTATAAATTCAAATGAAACCCAGTTACTGAACGAGAGAAGATATATGAAGCAAAGGACCCTACTTGGTACCCATAACCCTTCTGGCTACCATCCCCAGGCCTCTGAGTTTTGCCTCAATAGCTGAGAACAAGTGTAAAGACTAGGCATACCATTTGCAAACATACCAATTCAACCATTAAATCAGCGAGCTCTCATTTTGGTGTTACGGAATCATAGAATAGTACCAATCTCAAAATGTGTCATTAATTTTCATCACAAAATTAATTTGAATTTATTTTATGAAATATGATTTAGCCCAGGAAGAAATGAGAGGTATGGGTATTATGAAATCACATAAACAATAACAGCTGATTATTGTAACTTAGAAAAGGTCAAAAACAGCATCACTAATCATCTACCCTCAGAAATTACTACCTCTAAGCAATTTAGCATTATCTGCTGGATGGAAAATTGCTCACAGCCTTTGCCAGTACTAAATAGTTCTGATAATTATTGGTTTAAATTAAGAAGGTTTTTGAGCTAGTGCTATCAGAATTCAAATCTGTATAGCAAGATTGTATATACTTTATTGTTGACAAACCCAATCTAAGTTAGGTAGAACTACTATTTATTCATCCATCCCTTCACTCATTAATTTATTTGTGATTCAACTATTATTGAGTGACTTGGCGTTGTCCTAGGCATTAAGAATAAAATGGTCAACAAGACAAGGTTTCTGTTCTAAGGAGCTTACATTTTTGTCTGTTGAGTAGAAAATAAATAAATACACAAAATATCACAAGTAATAAGTGCCATGAAAAGAATGAAGCAGAGTGATGTAGGATGAGTACCTGGTGGCTACTTTAGATTAGGTTCTCAAGGTAGGCTTCTCTAAGGAGGTGGCACTTAAGGTAAGATCTTACTGACAAAAATGGAGCTAGCCAAATCAAGATAAGGGAAAGACTTTCAAAGCTGAAGGAATACTAAGATCAAGTACCCTAGGACAGAGTTGAGCTAGGCACATACTAGAAAAAAAGAAGGGCCATTGTGGCTAGAATGAAGGTGACAAGGGGGAGGGAGGTAGAGATGAGAGCATAGGTAGAAGTGGGAGCCAGGTGAGACATAGAAGATAGTAAGGGGGCTGAATTTTATTTTACATGATATAGAAGGAGGTTGGAGGGCTTCGTATCAAACAGTAAGTGACACCATCTGATTCAAATTTAAAAATCGGGTACTCTGGCTTCCATGTAGAGAAAATATTCTAAAGAACAGGAGTAGAAACAGTGAGCCAGCACATCCAGGTAGAAGTGTGATGACTTGGACTGGGTGTTAGTAGTGGAGATGGAGGGAAATGGATGGGTTGGGATCTATTTTGCAAGATTGATCTTGCTGATAGATTGGAGATACAGGGTGAGGGAAGTAGAGGGAACCAGGAAAACTGGGTGGATGATGTGGGCTCGTTGTAAGGAGCTATGCCAGCCACTGGTGATGAAAAAGAGAATAGAGACAAGATGTGTTCATTCATGGAGCTTAAATTCTAGTGACGAAAAACCTAACAGATAAGAAAATAAATGGGGGTGACTGGATGGCTCAGTCAGTTAAGTGTCCAACTCTTGATTTTGGCTCAGGGCATGATATCAGGGTCCTGAGATGGAGCCCTCTGTTGAGGTGCTTAAGATTCTCTCCCTCTCCCTCTGTCCCTCCTCCCCTCTGTTCTTTTTCTCTCTTGCTAAAAGAAAGAAAGAAAGAAAGAAAGAAAGAAAGAAAGAAAGAAAGAAAGAAAAAGAAAGAGAAAAAAGAAAATAAATGAATTAAGTTAGACAGGCATTTTGTTATTGAACTATACATATGCTGAGAATTGTTTCCCTCTAACAACCAATGAATTTACTCACCATGAGATTTGATATTTACAGTTTTAAGAATCTTTAAAGTTGCCAACAATTTCCTCTTAAATATTTTATACATCTTATAAACTGCTGAAATCACTTACCATCAGATAATATGTATTTGTTCTGTGTAAGTAGAAGTGTACAGAGAACATCAACGGGTTCATAAGTTACTGTACACACACTATGGGGGAACATCAAGGGACACCTCTTATATTCTTGATAAGTGAAGAACAGTTCAAAGTAACAGACGAGATCACAAGCGGTTTGCTATATAGGATACTTGAATTCTCGCTGAGTGTTAACTTCTTCTCTTTCTACGGAAATTAAGCTCCAAAAATTATAATATTCATAAGAATAATATATGACTACTTGAAATTAAAACATCAACGCTGAAGTTTGGAAGATGTGCGTAAGCTAGAGCTAGTCCTTAGGCTGCTGTCCTTATGATGTGACTTACCGTCTTCTTGTCAATCTCCTCCTCTCCACTCCCATGTCAGGGGCCATCTGTACCTTTCTCGTTCACCACTGTGTCCTTGTGCCTACACAATACCTGGCACTATGTAGCAGATGCTCAGTAAATGTTGGTAGAATTTGCAAGTTTGTGCATATCAGATATATTATATATTTCAACTAATATTTGAGATCTGATCATTGGTGATTACTTGCTCTTTTTATTTGTTTAGACCTTGCCCTCTCACTGGAATTTTTTTTTTGAATGCAAACAGGGTTGTGAATAATAGCTTGTTTCTTACAGTGATTACATTTGAGTTGATTATATTTATAGAAGAGAAACAAGATGACATAAGACACAGCATTCTCATGGGACAAGGTCACTGGAAAGGATGAGGAAAACTATGGATACTGGCAGCAAAGATGTCATTGACTAACTTCCCCACTTTTTAAAACTCATTCATTTATTGATCAAACATATAGTCACTGCCAACTCTGTGCCAGGCATGATACCAAACACTAAAGATACAAAAATGAATTTAAGATAAAATTTTTCTCCTCAAGAGATTCATGATTTATAGGCAGAGATAAAAGTTTAAACAAAACATTTCCTCCTTTTCCTTACCTCTCACATCCAATCCACCAGCATGTCTAGTAGGTTTGAATTAGCGCTCTCATTGCTTCCCCTCCCTCTAATTGCTTCTGCCACTGGTCTACCCCAGGCCACCATATCTTTTATCAGATGATACAATAACCTCTAAAACAATCTTTGCTTTCTTCTACCCTCCAAAATCTAATTAAGTCTCCCAATCTCCACATCTACCTACAGAGATTATTCTAAACACTATTCTAGCTAAGCACTACAATGGCTTTCCATTGCCTATAGGTTCAAGGCCAATTCCTTAGCATGCCCTGCAAGGCCTCCAAGACTTGGTCTGTGCTCCTCCACCAGCCACTAAGCTATCCCAGAAACACTTCTCTGTCTTCACCTGGCCAACTTCTTTTTGTTGCCATATATCTTATATTGGTCTTGCCATAGCACTTAAAATACTGAAATTTAATAGTTTGTTTTTCTATTGTCCCTGTTAAACCATAAAGCTACTTCAGAATTGGCATTAGTCTTAATGGATGGGTAAGGTTCTCAGACAAATGTAGAGTCTGGAGGTGGCTATTCAGGCAGAGGAAGAGTCCTAGACTATGAACTTGCATAATGTTTAAAGAAACTGTTAATGATATAGCAAGAGACAGAGCTGAGGAGGTGAATTGCAACCAGATTGTAGAAAAACCTGTTTATTATGTGAAGGTCTTTGGGCTTTATCCAAAAAGAATTCAATTTATGTTCCACAGAGCCCCATGAGCAGGCCCTGGCCCATAGGAAGGCTTTATATAAATTACAAAACGATACCCACTTCAGCAGACCCAGATCAGCATGAGGTCATTTGGCCAGGGGAAAGGGCTTGCCTTGGATTTCTTTCAGTACTCACTAGCTCAGTCATATGTAGTGCCCTGTTTCTGGATCCCTTGGAGCCCTCTGAGAGGTCACAAATGAGGGCCTTCCACCAAACTGCCCTCTGATACCTTTCCTTCCCCAATGCAGTAATTACAGAAACTTTGCTTTTGTTATATACAATTATAAATATACATTATATGGCTTCTGAGTAAGATTTCATTTGAAGAAAGAGCTTCTTAGATTTTCATTTCAAAATCTGTAGGCAGTAGAGAGCAATTAAAGACTATTAAATAGAAGAATAAAGCAATCAGGTGTTTTCAATAATAGCATTCTGGCAATAAACTGGAAGATGGTTTATAGGGAGCAGAGCTGGCAAGAAGACTGGCAAGAAGTTGATTCCTACCCCCTTCCCCCCAGAATCTAAGTGATTAATGGTGAGAGCCAGATTTTAGATAGGATAAGTGAAGATAAAGAGAAAACCTTAAACAAGCAAGCAAGCAAACAAAACGTGACAGATTGTATGTGTGGTTGAGAAAGAGGGATAACTTCCCACTTTTGGTGATGGAAAAATTTACCTTGATAGAGAATAAAAAATGACGTGCAGAGTTGTTCATTGGGAAAAAATGAGGATAATTTGGCATTCCTCTCCTTTTGAGATGCACTCTGGACTTCCAAATAGAGATAGATGCCAGGATAAACTGACCTTGAACTTAGATTTATAGAACACCAGAGCCAGAAGAGAATTTTAGCATCACTGAACCCAATTTAAAATCAAGAGTTGGGGGGATGACTAATTTAACTGGGAAGGGGCAGAACCAGGGTTAAAATTCACATCTGGTTTATAATTCAGTATTCTTCCCAGAATACCATGCTCCTTGTAGTTCTCAACTTTTCACTGAAATTTTCATCAATATCATTAAGCCACATTTAATTAGAATGAGAAGATGTATAATTATGAAGTTCATATTATGTTGATTCATATCAACTTCTGGGATTGGAACAGGTTTGAGTAGAGGAAAACAGGAAATTAAATCCAACATTTTAAAATATATTTCTTAATGTGTATACTCACTTTTAGGTTCTGTGGGGGTACCAAGTCAGTCTATAGCTTTTTGATGAGAATCTACCATGTATTTACACTTTATGCAATATGCACAATGAAGGTTTGAGTGATTGGGAAATATTTTATGAAGCTATGGATTATGAGTTTGTCCTGGAATGAGGCTGGTCTTGATTAGGGCTTTGCAAGGCACCATGAAATAAAATGTGGAGGCAGAATGAGCTCATTTTATTCTCAGGACAATGATAATATGAATTAGCTAGAACACGGGTATGAGAGGGGTCAGATTTAGAGTCCCTTCAGTGATGTTCATTCATTTGTAAGTGACAACCTTGTGCCAGACATTAGTAATAAAGATAAGCAGTTTTCATTTAATATAGGTTAAGTAAGTCTTGATGAATGTCGAGGGAGAGGAAATGATGATAGAGTTGCTTTTGTAAGTTGAAGCTGGGCTTCTGTGTCGGGATGAAGTGGAGGGGGGCAACTTAACCTGGCAGTCAGGAAAACTGCTAGGAAGCTACTGCATTGAGAGGTACCAGGACCTCATTTCATGCAAACAGACATGTAGTGCTGTCTGCAGACAGAGTATTCATCTGAGTGGGCTAAGTAATCTCCAGCCCTATGATCTTTTCCCTTTGAAATTCCCATGTCATGCCTCTTTTCCATGGCTACCCACTAAGTTACCTGGCTTAAGATTTGTTGCTGGCTTCCCTGCTTTTCTGGGAAAGTGCCGAAAGACCACTCACTGAAGCTGAAATAGCCAATTTCTTTCCCCATTGTGGAAAGCTGTGATCTTTCCCAGATGACAGCTGCAGAGAATCCTGCAAACATTTTATATAAGGCAAATGAAGCGGCAGAGAGAAGCAGCACATTCACTGTAGGGGGTGGCTTCTATGGATCATAAACCCAAGTTATTCTCACCCAGAATTAGAGAAAAGAGCAGGAGCCCTATTTTAAAAATGTAGAATGAAGTGACCATCGCTTGGTCTTTGCTGAAGGAAAAGAGTCAGGAAAAGAGTGGCAGACATGAAGCTGGAAAATGGCCTGCATATTGTGCAGCCTCACACAGTGTGGCAGCTGAGGTCTCCCGGACTAGAAGCCTTTAGAGACTTTATTATAATGAAAAGCTGCAACATTGAGGGGATTGGCTCTAGAGTAAGCTCAGGACTCTTATCACAGTCGATTTGGTCTACACAAGCTTGGATATTCCTGTTCACTTTACAATGAACCATAAATAAGCCAAGTGAGTAACCCTTCACCACCTACCTAGCACAGTGGTTTTCAGAGTATGGTCCCAGACCAGTAAGGCCAGGATCACCTAGAAATTTGTTAGAAACATAAATCCTCTCTCTACTACTCCAGACCTACTGAGTCACAGACTTGGAGTGAAGCCCAGCAATCTATGGTTTAACAAGCTCTACAAGTAACTAATGCAGGCTAAAGTTTAAGAATCATTGATTCAGATTTTGTTATTTGGCTTGGCTTTACTGTTTGCCAGTATGACCCTTGACCCCACTGGTGGTTACTCAGTAGTTGGGATTGGGCATTAAATAAGCCCCAAAATTATTTTTAACCAGAGCAATATGGGTAGTAGAGTGCATGAGCTTTGAGACTATCTAAGACATTACTTACTGTCATTATAAATCTCCTTGTGTTTCAGTTTCTGTTGCAAAATATATAAACGCATATATAAGCATAGTTCAGTGCTTTTATAAATACTGTATTTTTATAAATACAGGGCACCCAGTTAAATTTGAATATAAGACAAACATAAGCAATATTTAGTATGTTTCAGACATGTTATAGAATGTACTTATACTAAGAAAAGTGTTTTTCTGAATAATTATTATTAGTGTTTTTTTTAAAGATTTTGTTTATTTATTTACCAAAAAGAGAGAGAGAGCACAAGCAGGGGAGCAGCAGGCAGAGGGAGAAGCAAGCTCCCTGCTGAGCAAGGAGCCCTATGCAGGACTTGATCCCAGGACCCTGGGATTACGACCTGAGCTGAAGGCAGATGCTTAACCAACTAAGCCACCCAGGTGTCCTTATTATTAGTGTTTTATTTGAAAGCCAAATTTAACTTGATATCTTATACATTTATTTGCTAAATCTGCTAACCCATTAATATTACCCACTGGCTGCCTTGCGGTGGGATGCTGGACAAGCCAGTTGAGCCATGGATGACTTCCCAGAAGACAAGGTGAACTTGAGTTAAGTATTAAAAAGAAAACAGGAAATAGCTAAAGGAGATAATGTATGTTATGCATGGGTCGCAAAGTCTGTCTATTTGTTAGAAATTGTTGTTGGGAAGTAATGGAGATCCACCTGAGCTAACTTAATCAAGAAGAGGAATGAATTAGAAGGACACTGGCAGTGTCTTCTCAAATTCCAGGGTGAACTGGTCAACTAAGCCCTGGGAAAAACACCCATGGACAGAAGCATTGCGGGGAGCTCAGGAGGATCCCTCAAACTGTCTAAAGCCCTTGCTTCTTTTCATCTATCTATTTTATTCACCATCTTCTTACGGATAAGCTTTTGCCATTTCAGTCAGCATAGAAGAAAATGGCTACTAGGGTTAAACTCTCAGGCTACTATTTGTTTCTGTTCAGACAGAATCTCTGAACTTCATGGTTTCAATTCCAAATTTCTCAAAACAGGGACTGGCCAGACCTGACAAGTGATCCATGATAAGCTGCATGAACTTAACACTCCTCCTGAAACCTTGTGGGTATTTGTTGGAGAAAACGTCCTGGTAGATATTGCCACATTGGCACAAATTTGATGCTTCCTAAACATCAATCCTTTCCTTTTCTGGAAAACTGTTAAATGGATTTTGGTTCTTTGGTTCTGGGTGGACTAATAGCACCTAATGAGGTCAGCGTAATAGGTGAATTTTTAAGGTGAGAATTTTCAAAAAGGAGAAACCTTAGTTGGAGGAGTTTTAAAATTCCCAGGGAGCACTTCCATGAGCTTCATGGGAGGGGGCAGGAGGAGAGCTGACAGACATAACTAAGTAAATTTGGAAACGGTCATAATGATTTGAAGTTATTCAAGTCACTCTATGTGCGTGTGTGTGTGTGTGTGTGTGTATGTGTTGTATTTTTTTTTCTTTTTGCTGGCATAATGCTCCTGTCTTTTTGTAAGTAAAGTTTTGAGGGTTTTTTGTTGTTGTTCTTAACCTACCTTCAGCGACTTTAGGAATAAAAGAAAAATAAGACCTTTTTGCTGCCTTAACCTTCAGAGCTTTTCTGGTTTCATTACAGTTTACATAAAATCTATGGAGTTGTTCCTTTTAAACAGATTCTGATTTTAAGTGATCAGTTGTTCTCTTTAAGTGCATCCAGTATAGTTCCCCAGCTAGTGTTCTCCATTTGATAGTGTGTTATTGCATTTCCTTCAACACATTAAACATTGATCAGGTTCCTCCATGATGTGGCCCTTTGGTCTGTAATTAATTTATCTATTTGACCAAAGAGGGTTAATACTGAGGGGAGACAATAAAGGACAAGCTAACTCAGTAACACCCGTTAAAAGCCAATAGCTGCTGCAGAGTTACGTTTCAGACCCTGTGACCTGAATCATATTCTGAATCAGGCCTTGAGAGGGTCTGCAAATGACTGGGTACCGTGAGATGTGTGGAGTGGGGCAAGAACAGAGAGGCATAAGTTGGTGAGAAATCTGCCATGTGCTGAACTTTAGAAGCTTTCAACAAGGTTGCCATAAAGATACAAGTTGGATCAGAACAACTGACTGTTTTCTTGCAGGCAGCAGAGGGGTTAAATTAAAGGGGAATTACAACACTTCATAAAATAAGACTTACTGAAACTCCTCTTTTTATATTTTTCTTCCCCCAAACCCCATTCATCTTATTTCTTCCTCCCTTTCTCATACAAAATGCCAGAAACCCTTTAAGTATCTTGTTGGTAGCTCTCTTCCTTTCTCTCCCTATTTTTATCTTTTCGGTAATCACTTCTTACCCTTCTTAGGCAAATCGCTTACCCCTTTTTTCATGACTATAATACTTTACTGTTATCTAGCGCTGTACTAAGTAATTCACATGCATTATCTCATCTGATCCATGCAGCAATCTTATCATCCCTGTTTCCAGATGAAGAAACTGAGATTCTGGGATCATGCGACTTGCCCCAAGCCACGGAGCTGCTAAGTCCTAGAGCTGGGGACAAGATCCCAGGTGGATGGGGGTGTGTCAGGGCTCCCAGGCTGGTGTTCTTAGATTCTCAGCTCTGACATATGTCCATTATAGATCCTGGTGTGAAACACAAAAGCAAAAATATGCTTTTTAAATAACCCATAATCTCTACATCCACAAAGAACCAGAGCTGAGACTTTGTTACCTTTCCTTTTAATTATTTTAAATGCATAATGAACAGGAATGTTTACATTTTAACACCAGTATTTAGTGATCATTTTTAGTGAATTGACAGGCTTAAAAAATATATAAAATCACAATGCTTGTTTTCCAACAGAAAATGTTTTAATACCCATGAAAGAGTAGATATTGCATGTTATTTTAAATTGTATCTTCAAAGTGGAACAAATAATTTGTCAGGTATTATTTGACTTTTCAGTGATACTATATCATGGTCCAGAGTACTCATTCGTTTAATGCAAAATTTAGATGTGATTCAGTCGACACGTTAATGATAAAATGTCCTTTTTATTTCTAAGACATTTTCTACAAGGAAATATACCAGAATTCTAAAAAAAAAATGAGACAAGAAAGAGATTAGAATTAGCCTTTTAATGTTTTGGATAGTTCCATTTCACAAAATGAATATTGTAGACTTATATGTGAAACAGCAAGCACTGAAAAAATGAAACCATCAACTTAGTTGCATGGGTAGGGGAGAAAATATTTATGTAAGTAGATTTCTAATACATATCAGGAATGTGATAAAGACTGTACTTTTTTTATTGGGACAAAGTGTTACTTGAGTCTGAAGCTAGTGATATATTTATATGTTTCAAAATGAATGCAAGTGGTGACTTTACTCACAAAGGTTATCTACTAGTAGTGAAAGCAAATTAATTTTAAATAACTATGACCCTCTAGCCAGATGCTGTTTCAAGTGAGTGGGAGGAAGGGAAGTTGAGTGCCCTACTTTGGCTTGGTATTCTTTCCTCTATATTTTGAGAATTTGAATATATAAATTTTGCCTCTCACGCCCCTATTGCTTTTTTAATTAATTAATTAATTTATTTATTTTGCTTAATTTAAAACGACCCATTCTGAGGAACTCTGTATCAGCACAGGCTTCAGAAAAAGGCAAAATGAGGTTGGAATCATGTCCCTGTCCTCAACACCCCTGTGATCTTGTCGGTAAATTTCATCATCTGTAGAATGAGAATCAGTGTTTCAGAAATGGTGGGGTTTAAGTACCAGTGAATAAATGAAATGGCTAGAATGATACGGCACATGCAAGCCCTCTTAAAATTTCCATTTCCATCCTGTTCACCTTTCAATATGTCCTTGAGCATAGCATCTCTGACTCGTCTTTGATCAATAGCTGCAGCTTTTGTATGCACTATACACCACAGTTCACACTCACACCCAGATGCATTGCCTGTCTGCTTACTCCTCTCATTAACTCTGGCACACTTATTCTTTTCGTGGGAGCCTGAGGTTCAAAGAGATGAACCGACTTGACCGTGGTCACGCCCCTGGGACTCCAGTCCAAGCATCCTGAAAGCTAGTCCAGTGCTCTTTTTACTGAACTAAAGTCGCCTACTTCCTCTGCATGTTCAAGAAAAAACATCTGATTTAGGCTGTGATGTCCTCACCCCTGCAATTGACAATTAAGGATTCCACTGTATACAAAAGGAAAAATTTAGTACAGTTTGAATAGATACAACATCCAGAATTCTTTTTTAAATGTCAGCCACTCCCTTCTATGGAAAGCAGTGTTTTAAGATATGATTAATATTCTGAGCATAGGGTGATGGTAAACACTATGTGTTTGCATTATCATGAGATGACTAAATTACCCACTCTCAAAGGACCAGCTGCTGCAGGGCGGCTGGCACCCGTGTTGCCGACATTCTAGAAACTATTTTAATTGGTAATTTTCCTTTTTTTTTTTTTTTTTGGTCACTCAGAGAGGAAATGTGTGTGTAAACCTATTAAAGCCATATCATCTGTTATGATGATATGACATCATTGAATCTTAATAAGTGAAATGTTTCACCTCAGAATTTTGAAGCTAGTCAGAGTTCTCATTGGGACAAGTCTCTTTAACTCAGCTCCCCAAACAGGTATAGAGAAGTTATGGGAAAAAATTATATAAAAATTCTTCCCATACTTTTTGTATGGGGTGGAAGGCTGTAGAAATAAGCCAGGTGAGAGATGATGTTGACTTCAACCAGGGTGGTAGCAGTGCAGATTAAGAAACATGGATGGATTGCAGATACACTTTGCAGGTAGAGCTGAATGTATGGTGATGGGATGAGGAAGTCAAGTAAGGGTAGCCCCTTATTTTTTACCCTGAGCAATACCGGGAACTGAGATGGGCCATACTAGAGTGGATATTCAGAGTAAAGGAAGGAAATCTTTCTAGTCTCAAGCCTCATACTTTTAACCATTATTAAAGTTTTTACTAATTATCATGAATATAGAAGAGATTTGAAATCCATGGCTACATAAATATATATTACCTGGACGGTTTTATAGAAAAGTCAGATTATTCCTTCCCAAGAGAAAATGCCAACAAGGAGAGTTTAGTTACCATTATTCTTGATTTTCAAAGTAAATACCTAAAGCAAAGATTATCTGAGATTTTCTTTGAATTTTGTGAAAATCTGAACTTTAATATCTATAATACTGTGATATGAATTTGAAGGGGGAAGAAAAAGAAACATGAGAAGATTGTTTACCAGAAAGCTAACACATATATTTTAGATGATTGGGTCATGTATATTTTTTCTTCTTTCTACATGGTTACATTTTTCAGATTTTCTAAAATGACTATTTATTACCTTTATGAGTAGCAAATTAAAAATTTAAGGAAAATTAATCTACAAGATTACAATTGTGATGTCTCTATAGTCCATAGTAAATTCTGAGAACCACTGCAATCCTAACCCTCAGTCAAACCAGTTAAAACCAAACAAAACAATGATGTAACTGACAAGAGACCTTAAAACATGTCTTTCTAACTGCACCACGTGCCCCCCTTCCCAGTGGACCCGGGTGCCAGAAGGGCCTGACCAGTAGTGCAGTCCATTTGGGAAGGTGGGAAGGCTGGGGAGTTCAAGGTTTCCTTCATTTGAACTGTTTCTTCCAAATAGAAACATTTTAAAATTGCTTGTACTCTTTGCTTCCCCACTTTAATATGGTTTAAAAAATCCTCCCAGCCACCCCTCACTTTTACTTCTTTCCCTGTCTTCCAGGGTCAATGATTGTATCTTGCGGGTGAACGAGGTCGACGTGTCAGAGGTTTCCCACAGCAAAGCCGTGGAAGCTCTCAAAGAGGCGGGGTCTATCGTTCGGCTGTATGTGCGCAGAAGACGACCCATTCTGGAGACTGTTGTGGAGATCAAACTGTTCAAAGGGCCTAAAGGTAATAAAAACATAAATGACTAGCAATGAGACACCTGTGACAAGCCATTTGGCTAAAATGTGTGCCGTAATCCACTGACAACATACTCTCTTCTTTTATGTTCTGACATTCAGTGCTCACCTAGACATTTGCAATCATGCAATAGTGGTTTTTACAGAAGGTCAAGGAAATCAATACTCTAAATATGAACTCAGAGAAAGAAAGGGCAGATTTATATAAGAATGTCCTTACAAGCAATGTTCTTATAAATATAAACCAGTTGAATTTTTCTATAAATTTTTAATTTTACTGTATCATCATGACTTGGCATATACATTCCTTCTCTTTTTTAAGATATAAATGGTGGCTCCTCATTTAATAAAATAGTAATAATATGAATGATAGTAAGTAAATTAGTCTGTCCTGAAATAACAGTTATTATATGTTTATACTACTGTTGTGATTTGTTTTAATTTGTAATATTCTCAGGTATTACACCCAGCAAGTACTACAGAACATTTTTATACTTGCAATAGTCAAAATAGTTAAAATTTATTTTTTTTAAATGCTCACAAATCTCTTGAGGTAATCGCAGTTACTCTGGGGAATCACACGAACAGTGAGATGAATTATTACACTAATTTTTAAGAATAGTCGTTTGGGCTCTGCTCTTCAGAATGATGACATTTAATTTTAGCTTAACAGTATTTCAAGTATTTTAGAAAAATCCAATAATTGGCTTAACAGTATTTTAAATATTTTTAGAAGATTATGACTGGATAGTTACTGTATTATTTGAGTAAATCATTTCTCTTTCCCTTAAAATCTACTTAATCTCTAATGCTATATGGGACACCAAGGAAGTAAGCACACTGCCTTCTCTGGAAGGCAGTAGTGGCTGATATTTAAGATCTCAGACCCAAGAGTCAGACAGGACTGAGTTTAAAAGCCTTGTTCAGCTACTTACCGGCAGAGTGATATTGGTTGGACCAATCCTCTCATTATTAAATGGGGATCATAATGGTAGCATCTGTCCCACAGGGTTTATGAGAATTAAACATTTAACTAAATCTTGCTGGTTAAACGTGTAGCCTCCAGAGCCAAAGTGCTACCTCTTGCAGCTCACTAGCTGTTTGACCTTGAGCAAATTGCTTAACCTCTCTGAGCCTTAATTTTCTCATCTACAAAATGCAGCTAATAATAGTATTTGCCCCTAGAAATGTGAGGATTAGATGAGCCAATTCACATAAAGTATTTAGAAGAGTGGATGGCCCAAACTGACTGCCAAACAAATATTACCTGTATATACATGTTATTTGAATTTTTTTTTTTTACTACAGATAATTTCAGCCTTAGCTATAATTGCTTGGTAATGTAATGAAAATATACAAAGATGCCTTGTGGGCTAAATACAAATGCATTAAAATCACATAATTAAATCTGGAAAAAAAAAGTAAAGTACTTGCATACCACAGTGTCTGCTAGTATGAAAGAAAACACTTTCTAACCTCTACACATTTACTAAAATCATATTTGCAAGGTGCTTTAAAGATAAACAATTTGAGCATCACACTATTTTTATTAAAAATATATACTATTTACAAATAACAAGTAGATATTTCTACAATTCAATTAACAGCAATTATTCAGCACAGCCCTAAAGCAAATACCAGTTTGAGGCACTCAGCAAAACATTAGCATCTATTAGCAGGCCTCCTGCTAGCTGAGTCATTCATTGGATGACCTCCAACTGCTCAGCAGAGCACTTCAAGGTTCTAGGGAATCCATAGCCAAAACTCCTTAATTTTAGCAGGAACAGATTTGGGGGATCTTTGATACCAGGGCCCCCTTTGGCTGGTTTATTTCAGTCTGAACTGTTGTCTCCTTTAAGCTGGGAATAGGACAGGAATTGCCCTAGGACATAAAAAGGGGGAAGTGGAGACAGGTGAGCACAATCCACCAAGAATACCCTGGCAATAACCCAAAAGTGCATGACATACGAATGATAGGTTTGGTCTACTGAGGTGTGAAGAACCAGGAAGGTATTAGAACTAACCTCACATTCCAGAAAGCAGGCTCCTGCCACATCCCTATGGTGGGATGTGGGCCTGTTGGTCCTGTTGGGATTATGTTTAGTCAGTCATATGTTTTTGTACTGATACCATCCAGAGGTCACTGATAGGGATTTGTTTTTCTATATAAAGTTTATTGACACCCAAGAAAAGAAAAGGTGTTAGTCATTGTTTCAATTCCTAATGCCTTTCCCAGTGCCTTAAACACAGGAAGTGCTGAATCAGTAAACTGAATAATTAAATTAGATTCTGCACTAAATATAATGATACTTTGAAATGTTAACTCACTTGGCACCTTTTAATTCTTTGTTTTGAATGACGATATATTAAAATAAATTTCTGCCAATGTTTAACTCATACCGTGGAGACTCTCATGCACCAGGGAGGATAAGGATGAATCAGATGTGATTCTGATGGAAAAATCAGAAAGTTCTCATGGGAGAGAAAGACTTAAAGTCAACTAACTTTAATGCAAGGCAAAATGAAATCAGCTCTGTGGTGGATCATGTGTCATGATTCATCTTGACCAGGAGAGCCAGAATACTCCAGAACATTTAAAATTGTAACGCATGTCCGCAGGTCCTTATCATCTACCCTTTGTTGAGATGTGGCCATTCTCTTTAGTCCATCAACTCTCTAGCCAACTGGGCTAACTCACCTCAATTATCTGTGTATAATACAGAACTAACCGGATGTCTTCATCAATTTAGTCCTTCAATGATTCAAGGAATATTAAGTATTTACTATATTCCTGGCCCAGAGGCTGACAATGGAGATTCATGAAAAAAATAGAAATAGTTCTTGCTCAAGGAGATGATAGCCTGATGTAGAAAATACCTGTAATATAAACGGGAAACATGCTAGAATGAACATAAAAGATTTTAAATTGGCCAAGCAACTAGAGGGTCAAAGAAGACTTCTGTAAGGAAGTGCCACTTAAACTAAACCTTGAAAGAAAAATAAAAATAGAAGTTAGCCAGATAATAAAAGAGTGGAGGAGAGCATCCAGACAGAAGTAAAAGCATGTGTGTATGAAGGCCCTGAAGTAGAAAAGATCTTCATATCTTCTGGGAATTGAAAGAAGTCAACTGTGACTGGTGTTTAATGATAGGATAATGAAAGACATGAAATGATATTGTCAAGGTAAGCAGCACCAGATCATGCAAAGCCTTGTTGACCATATTTAAAGATTTGTTATTTTATTTCAAGTGTAACAAAAAGTTATTGCAAAATTTTCAGCATAGGAGTGACATAATCAAATTAGCCATTTTCAGAAGATCATTTGGCCACTGTGAAGAAAATGCATTGAAGGGGCATGAGTGGGAGCAGAGATCTTTTAAGGGTTACTTGCAGAAGGTCAAGAAAAACGGATGGAGTCAAGCTGTGTGTTGGAGAAATAATTAATGCCACTTAATTGGTCTAGATATGGAGTATGTCTAAGGATGAGGCCCAGTTTTCTAACGGAGCAATTGAATGGATTAGGGTGCCATCTATGAGACGGGGAAGACTGGAGAGGAACCCAAGTGGGGAGATTAGGAATTTGCTTTTGAACATGTTGAAAAGACTGTGATGCATTTGAAAAGGAGATCTAGGAGGCAGAACTGGAAGATATCTGTTTGAAATCCCTGTCAAGGTAATATTCTGAATTTACCCTATATTTTGTCATATATCTAGAATTGGGGAAATATCTGAATATTGATTTTCTCACTTTTCATCAATAATCTTTAATATAAAGGTTGTGAATATGGCTCTATTAGCTATTTTGAACAGTTATAATAAAAATAAGAATCTATTTTTGTAGATATTCTTAATGCCCAGACTACTTTTGTTTTGGGATTGTTTTTGGTTTTGTTTATTTGTGGGTTTTTTCTGGTTATATAGTGTTAAGGGATCCTTGAAAAATAATTTGTGATAGAGTTAAATGTATAGTTTTTTTAATTCTATACCCTTATGTTTATTCCATAATTGTATAAAGTACTAATTCTGAAATGAGCTTTGATGTATGTGATTCTGTCTCTATAGCAGTGCTGATCTTCCCAATATTCAACTGGAATTACTGGTGGTTGATTTATGGCCATGTATTTCAGTAATGAAGATTTTGGGTAATATCCACTAATAATTTAGAATGTCTTTTCTTTCTTTTTTTTTTAGGATTTTATTTATTTATTTGACAGAGAGTGAGACAGTGAGAGAAGGAACACAAGCAGGGGGAGTGGGAGAGGGAGAAGCAGGCTTCCCGCTGAGCAGAGAGCCTGATGCGGGGCTGGATCCTAGGACCTGGGATCATGACCTGAGCAGAAGGTAGACGCTAAAGGACTGAGCCACCCAGGCACCCCATAGAATGTCTTTTCTTAACAATATGTAAAAATTTTCCTAACCTCACAGTTACAGATTTGGTCACTGCAAGCAGCTGGGGTGTCTGTTTGTGGACAGTTTAGGAAAAAAATGGGTAATCATGTATAGGAAGTAGTGATTAGACAAATTCATTTAAATTTTCCAAGCAACCAAAAATATGCAAGGAAGAAAATCTGAAGTAGGCATGTGGTTTCCCAGGAAATTGGTTTACAATACACGTCTTTCTAGTGACTTTCCCAAGAACACTCTAAGTCATAATTTCTAAGAAGCTATATAATTAAACATGTGCAGATTTGTTCCTGTGGCCTGAGCCAAGGAAGCCTAAACCTCTATAAGAAATGAGATGTCTTGGGGCGCCTGGGTGGCACAGCGGTTAAGCGTCTGCCTTCTGCTCAGGGCGTGATCCTGGCGTTCTGGGATCGAGCCCCACATCAGGCTCCTCTGCTATGAGCCTGCTTCTTCCTCTCCCACTCCCCCTGCTTGTGTTCCCTCTCTCGCTGGCTGTCTCTATCTCTGTCGAATGAATAAATTTAAAAAAAAAGAAGAAATGAGATGTCTTCTTTTAAGATGTTCTTATTGCTTAAGGATTATACAATTAGGTTAAGGTCAAGTTCTAAAATTGAAAAATGTTAAGGCCATAACTTTGTCAATATCCAAAAGTAGGCTTGCTTGTGGCTTTATTTTAGCCACTTTATTAAAACTGAGTGATAAAGTCCATCTCTCAAAACAGTTCTGCAATTCTTTATTATTTACAAAACATATTTTAAGCATGTTTTAATTTTTTCACATACACACAAACACACGCATATGTTGCACTTCCATAGGTCTGTAATAGTGCAAACTGAAAATGCCGTGAAGATTATAGTTCTCATTTTGTATAAGAAATAAAAATAAGTATAAAATACTCTGGCTGTAAGAGTCATTATACTAATGGCTATTTATAATGTGTATACTTCAGTCATTGGAAAGGCCACATGTGTAGTGGTGAGGTTCCCTGTTGTCTTTAAGTAGCTGTGGGTCCCAAAACAAGTGCCTTAACCTCTCTGTGCCTCAACCTTCCTCTTCTGCAAAATCGATATAACCTGAGTGTCTAATTTATAAGCTAATTCTCAGGATAATAATTGTAAATTTTAAATACATGTTTATACTATTTTTACTCTTTTTATTATCATAATTGGCTAAAATTTGATTTAAAAAAGCAGCAAAGCACATACTCATCCCAGTGCTTTATTTCTTTGTTTTTCTAATTTAAATGCAGTTAGCCAACATATAGTACATCCTCAGGTTTTGGTGTAGTGTTCAGTGATTCATTAGTTGTGTATAACACCCAGTGCTCATTACATCCCCAGTGCTTTAAAAGAGCCTCTTCTAGTATTTTCTATAATCTTGTTTTTTAGTATTATTTGTTGACTGTTATTTGTGGACTATTTATTAAAATAAATTAAAAGTTAATTAAAATTTCTTAATATTCAGCAATTCCAGATGGAGCCACTAGATATATTTTTGCATGTTAACCCAGATTTCTGCGTGCATATGCATACACACACACACACACACACAAAGTTTATTGCCTTTAGCATATATCCATGCACATATATTGTGTATGCAGCTGAGTTCTCTCTGGCTCTATACAAATTTATTTCTAACAGTGTCTGAGTTATCATGCGGCATATGAATCTGTTTTATGAAAATGTGCATCTATGTTTATATGTATATATTTTTCCTTAGTTTTCCTAGTATGGGCAAATATTTCAGTAGACTCCATGTGCAGAAATAGCTCCAAGCATGTTGAAAACTGACCTCATGATGTCTCCTTAGTACCAACTTCCACCACAGCCCCTTCCCCAGTGTAATCTCCTGCTCTGACCTCTCCAGTTCAGTTAAAGGTTATCCTAGTCCCCAAATTAAAAAGCTCAGAATCCTTTTCTTTTGATTCTTCTCTCTTCCCTATTGCTTTTATTAAATCAGGCATCATGTTCTTTGGAAGTTACCTCCAACACAAGTAATCTCTTTAAAATCTTCACTGCCATTATTGTGTTATCCATATCTTCATTATGGACATGGATATCCCTGCTTATATGCTCCTCTTAGATACATTTTGCAAAAATCACAGCTCTATTCATTGTTTTCCCCTGCTCAGATGTCTCTAGTGGTTCTTCATTGCCACTAGGTAAAAATCTAAATTTCTTGCCATAGCATTTCATGCCCCCTATGATCTCCCTCTCCTCCAGGGACAAAATTCCATTTCAGCCTTCTCTTCTGTCTTCTCATTCATGCAGCTCCATATCCAGGGAGGCTGGACTCTATCCAATTTCTTTTTTTTTTTAATAATAATTTTTATTATGTTATGTCACTATACAATACATCCTTAGTTTTTGATGTAGTGTTCCATGATTCATTATTTGCATATAACACCCAGTGCTCCATGCAATATGTGCCCTCCTTAATACCCATCACTGGCCTATCCCAATCCCCCATCCCCTCCCCTCTGACGCCCTCAGTTTGTTTTCCAGAGTCCATAGTCTTTCGTGGTTCATTCCCTCTTCTGTTTACCCCCCCTTCATTCTTCCCTCCCTTCTCCTACCAATCTCCCTGCTATTTCTTATGTTACATAAATGAGTGGAACTATATGATAATTGTGTTTCTCTGCTTGACTTATTTCACTCAGCATAATCTCCTCCAGTCCTGTCCATGTTGCTGCAAATGTTGGGTAATTGTTCTTTCTGATGGCTGAGTAATATTCCATTGTATATATGGACCACATCTTCTTAATCCATTTGTCTGTTGAAGGGCATCTTGGCTCCTTCCACAATTTAGCTATTGTGGACAATGCTGCTATGAACATTGGGGTGCATATGGCCCTTCTCTTCACTACATCTGTATCTTTGGGGTAAATACCCAGTAGTGCAATTGCTGGATCATAGGGTAGCCAGTTAGAATGGCAAAAATTGACAAGGCAAGAAACAACAAATGTTGGAGAGGATGTGGAGAAAGGGGATCCCTCTTACACTGTTGGTGGGAATGCAAGTTGGTACAGCCACTTTGGAAAACAGTGTGGAGGTCCCTTAAAAAGTTAAACATAGAGCTACTGGACTCTGTACAATTTCTTAAACACAGGTCATACTCTCCTGCCCTTAGGACTTCGCTCACTGCATTCCCACCTCTGGAATGCCTTTCCTTACCACTATGGTCAGTGCCTGTCAGAATCATATCCATCCCCCAAAAGCCAAGCCGGTTCAGTTTTCTCTCCTCACAAAACTGTCAAGAGACTGATCGAATTAGAAGCAATCTTTCACTCCCAAGGACTTCAGACGTGCTTTATTGCTGCCTCTCTGTTCATACTTTTGTTACAATGTGATCCAAACAACTCATAGGGTGTAGGAAAGCGATATCAGCAACCTAAGTTAAGAAAATGAACAAGCTGCTAATTCTCACACTTAAGGCACTGAGTTTATGATCTCTGCCCGACCTGTGCAAATTGGAAGCATCTGATGAACACTGAAAAGGAAGATACAAGCCCTAGATTCAGTCTGTGACCAAACTCTGAGCAGTAAGTGGGAGGAATTGGAGTGGAGAGATGGAGGAGAGTCCAAGACAGATCACGACCATCACTGCAGTATGGCAAGCAGAAAAAGGAATGGCCAAGATGTAAGATCAATGATTTTATTACAAGGAATAAAACCCTTGCATTGGTCCTCTTTTTTTCAAACTTGACCTTAACTGTCTGTTCAAGAGATTGGGATGAAACAGTATTTGAAGCACCTAACACTTTGCTTAAAAGGCTGATTAATCAAAAATCAGATTCCAAATTATTGAGGATTTTTATTTTATTTTTTCTTAATAGCCTTCTTGATAGATTTATTGTCCAGCTTGGTTAAACATTAATATGGCATACATCCAGTATTACGGACAGAGAACTTCTCAGATATCTAACTTGAATGAAGCTTATGACTTGTCTCTATCTGCATACTCATTTTTTTTTCTAATCTGTCCTTGTTCTGCCATCTACTCTTGTCTCTTCTCTCTCTGACACTAATGATCCTGAAGTGAACTTCCTTGGTGTTGATATGAGGCACTCATATGACAGTTTTCAGAGATGGTTACTTGGTAAATTATTCTACAACTTGAATTTTGGTATATAGGCCTAGCGCTGCAGGTATTGAGTAAACACCAAGTACTCTGTGAACATTTGAATGAACTAAGATTTTAGTTGAAAATTAAATGCATCCTCCTTACACATACTACAGAGATTGCCAGCACTGAAACCATTCTTTTTGTTCCCTCTGTCCATGGATAGCTTTGCTGATGGCATTTTCTAACAAACTGGACTACTATCACCTGACCACGATAACTCAGAAGTGTTTAGGAGAGCAAAGTTTTCAGATGTCCATAATTCAGCTGTTTATACCCAAGCAGTTCACCAGACCCCTGGGTCAACACTGAGCACAAAGGTTATGCAACTGCTTTGATTACTGGCATCCAACCCTGCACTGCATCAAGGGACACCATACATTCCCCCCTTTCTTATCATGGGGTAAATTATAATGTGTATTCCTTTTTAATGCATATGCAAGTGTGTCTCTGAATTCAAGGCACAGTTTACTCTCTATTTAGGCCCATGTCCTGGGCTCTGAGTTCCAAGTGGCAGGTAGGCCTATCTGTGGTAAAGGACCATTCTGAATAATGGTTTGATTCTTAATAAGCACAAATGGCAAATTCAGCTGTTTGGCATGAGGTCTCAAAACACATTTTCCTTTTAGTGCTGAAATTTTTCAGTCCTTTTGAATTACCAGAATTGTTCCCCTGAGTACACAGGGGCATTTGCTTGACTGCATGTGCAGTGAAACCTCTTATTCAAGTATAATGTGCAGAGTCAAAGAGAAAATGCCTATTTGTATTAAGCGAGAGAACCAGTCTTCTTGGAAATATATTGTGCCTCAGTCACCACTCTCTGTCCCCCAAAAGAAGAAATCCTTTTTTTAAATTGGACAAAGGACAACACATTTGATGAGTTCACCTTGTTCTGAGGAACTTTCTATAGAATTTCTTGAATATATATGTGGTTAGTCCCTGATTATTTTTGGATAAAAGACATATCCTTGTGGACTGTGAGGCTTTTTTCTCTGAGCTAGTATTTAGTCAGTCTTCAGAATGATATCTGTAAAAAGCTCTCCCCTGAAATCTTGTAGCAAATTATTTATTCATGGAAAAAAAAACTACAGATATGGCCACTGTAATCCCTCTGTTGTGTACATTCTACAGTATAGGAGAGTAAGACAATTGGTTACATTTGCTAAATCCTTTTGGAAATTAAGAAATGATGCCATTCCTTTCACTTGCCCTTTGAGGCTAACATGCAACCATTGTTTCTTTCCTTAATTTACTTCTTTGCTGTTTAGAGCTAGCTCATAATTTTTAATGGAATTTATAGATTAATGGCTCCCTGACAAATCTTTAAAGTCAAAATTATTTTGCCATGAAAACTTCAGATTTCAAAAACAGATTGTAGTAGGTAGGTGTAATTTTGATTTTTTGACATTTATAAAACAAAAGTTTTATAGTTCACACAGCAAACACTGTTTACCTAGCTGTAAATATTTGTTGAGGTAAATACCTATATAACACTTTTTTAAGTTTTAAAAGGAAATATGTTGCCATGGTAAATACTGTGACTATAAATCTTTCCATTTTATGACCGGTAGCGAAGCAATTTTATTAGGATTTGGACAACACCTTAGTTTAAACCCTTCCTTTACCTAACTGCTAAATGGGAGTATTAAGTGGCTGCCTTGGTTATTGTGAGAATTTAATGAGACCCCGGGTACGTGTTAGTGCCCAAAAAGTTTAAAGTGTGCCTCTTCACTGTTTCCTTTTTTAAGAAGCGAATATATGCAGAAAATAATCATCCATTCACTCAATAAATATTTTATTTCAAAAACATTTATTAAGCCGGGCGTTCAAAATGCTAAACCAAAAGAATGTCAATAAATAAAGAAGTGTTGGCTTTTCTCCAAAATACCTTCTTAAAATACAGGCATTCATCTAGACTAAAATAACAAAATCCTCTTTTGCCTAGGACTAGCTTCATGCTAAATTCATTGCAGTCCCCTAACTAAATCCATTTTGGTTTCCTAACTCATCAACCATACCCATTAAATTCTCCTCTCCTCCTATGGAACATTGAGATCCAATAAAATTAGAGATTGTGGTATTTTTTATTCATGAACCATGACTCCAGGTGCCATTAGCTGTCAGTCAAAAGCCTTGTACTACATGGACTTTTTCTCTAAGTGTAATTCAATTGCAGCTAGATACCTTGGACACTTTATCCCTTATAGAAAAGCTAATAAGAGAGACAAAATCTCTGCTTTAAACTACATTAAAAATGCCAACTTAAGGATTTGTAAACATGAAATATGTTATGGGTTAAACAGTCATGAGATCCTACCAAGAATCCACGGAAAGTTGGAAGTTTGCACAATAAAGATGATTTTAGGAAAAGCTGAGAATTGTCAGTCAAGGCTAAAAAGAGAGCAGTCAAGAAGAAGGAAAAAGTGAAAATAAGAAAGGAAACAAACAAGGCATATTTATCTAGGCAATTCAGTCCCTAATAGTCATGAATGAAGAAAGCATATAGAGTTGGTTCAGTATAGGCCATTAATCTTAGGAACAAAGACTTTAATAGTTGCTTCCCAGTAACCCAAAAATATTTGCTGAATATTCATAAGCAGCTGAGTCATATGGGAAAATTTAGCCTTCATAGATCCACTCATTTGAATAAACTGAATATGGTACCTACCAGTTGTTTAAAATCATAATAATGTTGATATGCAAGAATTCTTAAGTGTCAAATAGTCTAATCTCTCAAAATGCACACACTCATTTATATATTTGGCAAAGTTGTAACAAACACCTTTTACTTACGCGACTACAAGTTGGAGATAAAGATATGGTGTGTCATCAAGGGAGATAGTGGTCCCACTATAGTGTGTGGAATGTGCATATACATAATAATTCTAGTACCACCAGATAAATATAGACGCAGGTTTTTACAAGGACTTTGATTTCTACTTCAGTGCTCTGGAAAGAAACAGCTTTCCAATACTGGTGACAGCTGTTCACTTGGGAGATTGCCCCATTCACTGGATCCCCCCTCCCAAAATTGAGCTGAAAGCTGGAATTCCTCTAAAATTGTCTATTACTCTCATTCTTGCCCTCTTTAGCTATGATGGACAACTCTTCATAGGACACCCCTTCATTCATTTGTAGGACACTGTCAAGTCTCCATTTAGGCCTCTCTCCTTTAGACTAAGGAAACCTCATTTATTAACCATTCCTGATACATCATGATTTTTATACCCTCTATTTTACTGTTTCCATCCTATGAATTTTCTCAAGTTTGACAATATCCCACCTAAATCACAATATACAGAATTGTATATAGAGATCCCTTGGTAATGTTTGTAAGTACAGACCACAGTGAATAGATTTTTGTGTATGAGCTCCATACTTTGTTTATTTAATATAATGTAAAACTGTGTTAGCTTTGTTTTTAAGACCCTTTTTGTTGGTTCCATCCAAATTACATATTTACATATGTAAACATTTCATATGAACTACTGGCTATTATATATGTTATACTCTCTCTTAGAATAATTGATTTTTGATGTACATTTATAAATTTATATTTATCTCTGGTAAATATAAGACTGTTGGACTGAGCCTATTATCCAGACCTATTGATATCATTCTTGATAGTAATTTAACCATTCCTCATATTAGCCATCCTTTACTCATTTGTGTCCATTAAAGTGACCTAAAGGAAGATAGGTGATAGAATAATTAGAAACAGGATGGATTTGGTCAGGGACACCTGTTTCCCAGTTCACATAGATGTGAAAGTGAATCCCAGGGATATAAGAAAAGACTGAGCATAAAAATAACAGATAAAGGTAAAAAGAATGCCTATTATTTTAAGTCATTATACTGTACACCTGAAACTACTGTAACACTTATGTTAATTAGACTTCAAAATAATAATAATAATAATAATAATAATAATAATAATAATAATGTCTATAGGCAAACTTTTCCATGAAGCAGAATGCATGTACTACTAAAGAAACAGTTTCCAGGTTATGAGAACAGAGTAATCTTATCTGCTCACAGAAATTCTCTCCTCCAATAACTCACAAAATGAGCAACACACAAGGGAAATTGCTAACGACAACATCAAAATTTTTCTCTAACAGTGATGAAAGAAGGAATGAAGCACAACTTAATATGATACTCTTAAAAAACTGTGAGAAAGGACAGAAACAGTTACTGGTAGGCTTAGAAAAGTTCAGATGCTACCCCATTCCCATCCCCTACCTGAAAGTTGGTTGGTGACTGACAAAATCCTGAGACTTCTCACATATACAGGTAAATCTGGAGAAGATTACATTGAGCTGATAGCCTTACCTTTTTTCAAAGAGTAGTTGAAACTTGAAACCTGCTGTTGGGAGAATCTAAAGTGGGTGAAGTGAGCAGTAATGCTGATATTCTCCCATGGAAGTTAAGGTTCTGTAACCACACACTGAATTAGGGAAATAACCCAAGTAGATGTACCTTGGCATAGGACAAGAATCTCAAAGATAGCAGAATTTGGGTGTTTAAGAAAAATGGCACACTTCACTCCAGCCTCTACTGAGCTCTTCCCCAATTCCTTCCCCAGTTGTTGCCTCATGTGCTGATGTGATTAGAACACAAATTATCTAGACCGCCCCCCACTGTAACTTTTTTTGTAAAAAAAACCAAAATATTTATAGGTGTAAATGAAAAGAGTAAACTAGTCACATATACTATAACAAAGAGCATCTGATTGAACTGCCCAATCATGAGCAGGATGGAAACATTTTAATAACTCTGTAAACATACCACAATCAAAACAAAAAAGAAGCATCGTCATTATAATCTAATTTAGTAAGCACTTACTGTATGTTAGGCACTTACATATAGATAGCACTTATTGTATGTTCTAAGTGTTGTGTATATATCTATATCTATATATCTCTTTTCATCCCTATAAGAATTCCAATGTGCCACTTTTATTACATATGCAGATATGAGATTCAATAACTTGCCTGAAATTACACAAATAATGACAGAGACAGGATAGAATTGTGTGGCTCCGAAACTCACGCTATTACCCCTAGGTGATCTTGGTCTTTATAATCTGCAAATAAAAGGAAGAAAAAAATAAGAAAAATAGCTCAAACTATAATTCAAGGAACAGAAAAATTATTCATGAATCATGCTATAGAAGAACTTAAGAAAATAAATTCAATAAAGTAAGTGCTGAAAGACAAAATGATAAAACTACAGACTGAGCAGCAAAGAAAAACTGCAGACCTGAGGAATCCAATAAAGGGCCTAATAGCATCTTTATAGAACTCATGAATATATCATAAACAGTAAGAAAAAAATTAGATGTCACTGAAGTTAGTGACAAAGAGCAGAACTTGAGAATAGTCATAGTGAGCATAAACTTAAAAAAAATAAAAGCAGAAAGGAATATTCTAAAGCTACATCAAATAGGCACTGCAGAGTTTTGAGAAAAAGAGGTGGTGGCCCAGGGTGTTCAGACAACGCAAGGATTCAGAAAATATATCGTCAGCCATCCAAACTTTTTAAAATATGCCCTTTATCACAGCAATCATTTACATTGTTCCAGACATAAATTTGCTATTTGCTTATGAATTGAAAATGTGAAAAAATATCCTTATTTATGATGATAAACCAAAGGAAGTCATCCAAAAATTATTTAAAACAGTAAAAGAATTGAGTAAGGACCTAGGTATAAAACTAATATATAGAAATCATTCAGCAATATATCCACACATATAAACACAGTAACCAATTAAAAGATCTAGTGTAAGAAAATATACCAATTACAATAGCAACAAAAATGATAAACACTTAAGAATAAACTTTTTGATAAATATGTGAGATTTATATAAAGATAACTTTAAAATGTTACTAGGGAATATGTAAGAAGGGAACACCATTACACATCATTGGAAAGGAAGATGCAGCACTAAAAATGTGAATTTTCACTGCTGTACTAAAAATTTAAAGCAAAAACACTAATGAAAAAAATTTGAACCAGAAAAACTTATTCTAAAGTTTATATGGAAAAATAAGCAAGAATAGTGAAGAAAATTCAGAAAAAGAAAAATAATGAGGTATGTCCAGGCCAGCCAGATACTAAAACATATTATAAAGCTATGATAATTTAAAATTAAATGTCAAAATAAAAGACTGAAAAATCCAAAAATTGATAATGAACATCAAGAAATTCAGTATATGATAAAGGTGCCATTTTGAATGAGGAGAAAAAGATATTGTTTACTAAGTCATATTAGAAAAACTGCATCTATCTTTAAAAAATAAAATTGATTAATTATCTAATTAATTAATAAAATTGCATCCCTGCTTCATAATCTAAACCCAAATAAGTTGTCACTCATCAAATTTTTATACTTAAAAATGAAAATATAGACCTACAAAGGTAGAGATGGGTAAATTGAAATGGAGTAAAATTAGGAACTTTTGTTGATTAAAAGAGAGAGAAAAAGAAAGCCATAGAGTGGAAAAGTGTTCCCAATAAGCGTATCACACTTCTGTACAATAGTCAATCTTACTCCTAATTAAAAAACTGTAAATTAAAGTACAAGGTGCCATTTTTCACCTGTCAAACTGTCCACATTCAAAAACTGTGACAACACACTGTGTTGCCAGGTGTGGAGAAGGAGGCTGATTCACACATTGCTGCAGAGTATGAACTGCTCCATTATCTTCAAAAGCAACTTTAAAATACCCCCAGCTTTTTATTTATTTTTTTTAAAGATTTTATTTATTTATGTGACAGAGAGACAGCCAGCGAGAGAGGGAACACAGCAGGGGAGTGGGAGAGGAAGAAGCAGGCTCCCAGCCGAGGAGCCCGATGTGGGACTCGGGTCCGGGAACGCCGGGATCACGCCCTGAGCCGAAGGCAGACGCTGAACGACTGCGCTACCCAGGCGCCCCTACCCCCAGCTTTTTAAATACCCAAACCATTTGGTGTTGTGATCAGTGGTTCTACTTGTAGAAATTAGTGGTTCTTCGGCTAGGATTCTACTTCGAGGATTAGTGATTCTACTTCAAGGAATCCTATAAATGAACTCGCATATGTGTGAAATAAAGTTAATTGCAACAATAGCTCTAGAATCAAAAAATGGAAACAATAAGGAACAAAATCCCATATATGTTGTTTAACCACATACATGGTGCTGACAATTTACATAATGTTTTATCATTTGTGCAGAAGAAAAATGAATATAAACAATATGCTTGTATATGCATAGAAAATATTTAGAAATATAACTGATAATAGTGGTTTGCCCCAACAGAGAAACTCTGTGGAAGGAAAACTGTGTAATTGTATACATTTTGTACCTTTTGGCCTATCTATCATGTACATATATTATGTATTTTTAAATAACAAAAACATTTTTTAAGGAAAAACAAAGTTTAGAAATGGAAGGATGAGCAGATATACACAGGGAAATGGGCTTGCCAGTATTAATACCAACAATATAGAATTCAGTTTTGTTTTTTTCTTAAATGCTTATTTATGTTCTGGTTATAAAAAGTAGTTAAAGCGCTATGTGTAATAAAATGATAATCACTCATAAGAAATAGCATTAACATTTATAAAACTAAAACGTTAAGTATGACACCATATACCTAAAACATGGGGAGGAGAGGAGTAAAGAATGGATTCAAACTTAAGTGACCATCAACTTAAGATAGACTGCTGCATGCAGAAGATGTTATATATAAACCTAATAGTAACTGCAATCAAAAACTGGTAAAAGATATGCAAAAAATAAAGAGAAAGGAATCCAAGTATATCACTTGAGAAAACCAACTCATGGAGAGAGAAGAGAAAAGGGAAGAAAGGGACAGAGGAGATCCACAAAAACAGATACCAAAAAAATGTTTAAATGGCAATAAATACATACCTATCCGTAATTACTTTGACTATAAATAGACTAAATGCTCTAATCAAAACACATAGGGAGAAAGAGGGAGAGCAGCAGACTCCCAGCTGAGCATGGAGCCCGACCTAGGGCTCAATCCCACAACCCTGAGATCATGACCTGAGCCAAAATCAAGAGTCACATGCTTAACCAACTGAGCCACCCAGGTGCCCCTGACAAAATTAAGTTTAAAACAAAGGCTGTAACAAGAGACAAAGAATTACACTATATAATCATTAATGGGGCAATCCAGCAAGAAGACATAACAATTGTAAATATTTACACACCCAACATGGGAACACCCAAATACACAAAACAATAACAAATATAAAGGAACTAACCAATAGTAATATGATAATAGTAGGGGACTGTAACACCCCACTTACATCAATGGACAGAAAATCAAGGAAATAGCAGCTTTAAGTGACACAGTGGGCCAGATGGATTTAATAGATATATTCATAATATTCCATCCCCAAACAACAGAATATACATTCTTTTCAAGTGCACGTGGAACATTCTCCAGAATAGATCATATATTAGGTCATAAAACAAGTCTCAAGGAATTAAAAAGATCACAGTCATACCTTGCATCTTTTCTGACCACACTACAATGAAACTGGAAATCAACCACAAGAAAAAATACGGGAAGACTACAAATACATGGAGGTTAAATAACATCTACTAAACAATGAATGGGTAAAGCAAGAAATCAAAGAGGAAATCAAAAAGTATGTGGAAACATGAAAATGAAAATACAATGATCTAAAATCTTTGGGGTTGCAAAAGCAGTTCTAAGAGGGAAGTTTATAGCAATACAGGCCTACCTCAAGAAAAATTTCAGACAACCTAACCTTACACCTAACAGAGCTAGAAAAAGAAGAACAAAACCCAAATCCAGCAGAAGGAAGGAAATGGTAAAGATTAGAGCAGAAATAAATGATATAGACACTTAAAAAAATCAATGAAAACAAGAGCTAGTTCTTTGAAAAGATCAATAAAATTGATAAACCTCTAGTCATAAAAGAGAGAGAGAGAGACTCAAATAGAGACTCATAAAGAGAGAGAGAGAGGACTCAAATAAATCAGAAATAAAAGAAGAGAAATGACAGTTGACACCACAGAAATACAAAGGTTTGTAGGGAAGTACTTTAAAAAGTCATATGACAACAAAGTGGACAACCTAGAAGAAATGTATAAGTTTCTAGAAACATACCTACCAAAACTTCCAATCAGGAAGAAATAGAAAATTTGGACTGATTACTGGCAAGGAGATTGAATCAGTAATCAAAAAACTCCCAACAAACAAAAGTCCAGGACCAGACAGCTTCACAGGTGAATTCTACCAAACATTTAAAGAGGAGTTAATACCTATTCTTTTCAAACTTTTCCAAAAGAAAAAGAAAGAAAATTTCAAAGTTCATTCTATGAGGCCAGCATTACCCTGATTTTAAAACCAGATAAACACAGGGGCGCCTGGGTGGCACAGCGGTTAAGTGTCTGCCTCCGGCTCAGGGCATGATCCTGGCGTTATGGGATCGAGCCCCACATCAGGCTCCTCTGCTATGAGCCTGCTTCTTCCTCTCCCACTCCCCCTGCTTGTGTTCCCTTTCTCGCTGGCTGTCTCTATGTCTGTCGAATAAATAAATAAAATCTTAAAAAAAAAAAAACCCAGATAAACACAAACACAAAAAAGAGAACCATGGGCCAATATCTCTGATGAACATAGATGCAAAAATGCTCAACAAAGTATTAGCAAACTGAATCCAACAATACATTAAAAAACTAAAATCCCACAATCAAGTAGGATTTATTTCAGGAATGAAAGGCTGCTTCAATATTTTCAAATTAATCAGCATGATACATTACATCAATAAAAGAGAGGATAAAAATCATTTTATTATGTCAATAATTCAGAAAAAGCGTTTGACAAAGTACAACATCCATTCGTTATAAAAACCCTCAACAAAGCAGGTTTAGAAGGAATATACCTCAATATAAGAAAGCCTTTATATGAAAAACCTACGGAAAATATCTCACTCAATGGGAAAAACTGAGAAACTTTCCCTTAAGATCAGGAACTCTCACCACCTTTATTCAACATAGTACTGGAAGTCCTACCCATGGCAATCAGACATGAGAAAGGAATAAAAGGCATCCCAATTGGTAAGGAAGAAGTACAACTTTCACTATTTGCAAATGACATGATACTATATATAGAAAATCCTAAAGACTCCACCAAGTAACCACTAGAACTGATAAATGAATTCAGTAAAGTTGCAGGATACAAAAACAATGTACAGAAATCCATAGCATTTCTATACACTAATAATGAAGCACCCAAAAGAGAAATTAAGAAAACAATCTCATTTGCAATTGCCCCCAAAAGAATAAAATACCTAGGAATAAACTTAATGAAAGAAGTAAAAGACCTGTTCTCTGAAAACTATAAAACATTGATGAAAAAAATTGAAGACAACACAAAGAAATGGAAAGACAGTCCATGGTCATGGATGAGAAGAACAAATATTAAAATGTCTATACTATCCAAAGCCATCTACAGATTTAACGCAATCCCTATCAAAACACCAACAGCATTTTTTCACAGAACTAGAACAAACAATCCTAAAATTTGTATGGAACCACAAAAGACCCCAAATAGCCAAATTAATCTTGAAAAAGAGAAACAAAACTGGAGGCATCACAATTTCAGACTTCAAGTTATATCACAGAGCTGTAGTAATCAAAACAGTGTGGTACTGTCACAAAAGTAGACACATAGATCAATAGAACAGAATAGAAATCCCAGAAATAAATCCACAATTATATGGTCAGTTAATCTTCAACAAAGAGGGCGAGAATATGCAATGAGAAAAAGATAGTCTCTTCAACAAATGGTGTTGGGAAAACCAGACAGGAATGTGCAAGAGAATGAAACTGGACCACTTTCTTGCACCATACACAAAAATAAACCCAAAATAGAATAAGACCCTAAGTGTGAGGCCTGAAACCATAAAAATCCTAGAAGAGAGCACAGGTAATAAAATGTCATAACATCTTTCTAGATATGTCTCCTGAGGCAAGGGAAACAAAAGCAAAAATAAACTATTGGGACTACATCAAAATAAAAGGCTTCTGCACAGCAAAGGAAACAACCAAATAAATTAAAAGGCATCCTACTAAATGGGAGAAGATATTTGTGAATGACATACCGACAAAGCATTAGTATCCAAAATATGTAAAGAACTGATACAACTCAACCCCCCCAAACAAAACCACAATCATCCAATTTAAAAATGGGCAGAGGGGCGCCTGGGTGGCACAGCGGTTAAGCGTCTGCCTTCGGCTCAGGGCGTGATCCTGGCGTTATGGGATCGAGCCCCACATCAGGCTCTTCCACTATGAGCCTGCTTCTTCCTCTCCCACTCCCCCTGCTTGTGTTCCCTGTCTCGCTGGCTGTCTCTATCTCTGTCGAATAAATAAATAAAATCTTAAAAAAATAATAAAAAATAAAATAAAAAATAAAAATGGGCAGAAGACATGGACAAACATTTCTCCAAAGAAGAAATACAGATGGCCGTAGACACATGAAAAGATGCTTAAAATCAACCATCAGAATGCAAAGCAAAGCTATAATGAGATATCACCTCACACCTGTCAAAAACATGGAAACAACAGGTGTTGGTGAGGATGTGGAGAAATAAGAACCCTCGTGCACTTTTGGTGGAAATGTAAACTGGTAGAGCCACTGTGGAAGACAGTACGGAGTGTCCTCAAAAAATTAAAAATAGAACTACCTTATGATCCAGCAATTGCACTACTGGGCATTTACCCAAAGAATAAAAAAAAAAACACTTATTTAGAGGGCTACATGTACCCCTTGTTTACAGCAGCATTATTTACAATAGCCAAGATATGGAAGTATCCATTGAAAATGAATAGAGAAAATGTGGTGGGGAGCGCCTGGGTGACTCCGTCGGTTAAGCATCTGCCTTCGGCTTAGGTAATGATCCTGGGGTCCTGGGGTGGAGCCCCACTCCAGGTCCCTGCTCAGTGGGGAGTCTGCCTGTCCCTCTCACTCTGCCCCTCCCCTCAGCTTGTGCTGTCTCTCACTATCTCTCTCTTTCAGATAAATAAATCTTAAAAAAAAGATGTGGTGAATATATATATATGTGTATATATATATATACATATATATATATATATAATTTTTTTGGATGGATCTTGTCTTCAGAAACATCAACTGCTTTTTTCTTTGATACTCTATTCTTTCCCAGGTGTTTGCACTTTGATTTTCTGATAAATTGAAGCGGTGTGTGGTTCTTCTTTAAGAATATAGATGTTAGAACAAAGGTGCTTAATTTTTAGAAGTCTTTTCTCTACGCTTAAATTTAAAATAAAATTGATATTTTTCGTATTTGTTTAATAGAAACCTAACTCTCTGAGACTCTGCATTTATATTAACTAATAAAAGAGTCTTTTAGGTCTATTATCACATGGATTTCTTCACTGCTCTAAATAGCACAGTAGTATATTCATTTGCTTGATTATCTGTCATACACACATTTCTACCCTGGATTGTTACTGGCAACAGGCATTTCAGATGGCCCCAGCAAGATTGGTTGTGATCATTTCCTGATGGCTCCATTAGGTCAAACTTCAGAAGGGTTATACTTTGCATGAGTGCTTGGAAGCCAAATTTGACAGTTGAGTGTCTGGCAGCTCACCAACTGTTTGATGAAATTGAATTGCTCCCTTCTAAATCTCTCCTTTAGCACTTGGAAATTAGTCTCCTTTATTCACAGAAGGCACCATGACCCAATCAATGGAGGAGTCGTGCCTGGCTACTTTGCTCATTAAATTAGTTGGTATAGTTCCTCAATATTGTAAGTCACAACTTCTAAAAGTTTTACCTGGAAATTTCTCCTGGAACTTTTCTTAAGAAAACTCTTAAAGTTTTCAAAAAGTTAAGAAAACAAAAATTGTTGTGGACATTTGTTGTAAATTCAGTACAATTTCTCAGGAATAAAACATAACTATTAAGAATAGTACCAGGAAAAAAAAAATGGAAAAGTTAATTGTGAAAAGCTTCAGCTTTGCTCCTGCTATTTGTATTCATGATAACTTTGAGTTAATACCAGTGACATGATTAGAAAAGATATTTGTTAGAGTTGAGCATTTGATCCATTAGACAATATTTTAAAAAACAATTTCAGACTTCCGCTTTATTTTTTTCTACCTTGGTTCTCAAGTCCTAGCACTAACATTTCATTTTCATGGAGGGTATCAGATATTTTATCAGGAAACAGCCACTTTGGTTTTTCAATAACGTGCTCTCAAAATTTAATATGCTAAGATATATAAGAATATAAATTTAGGAAAGGAAATTACAAAGGTTTTCAAACATCTTCTTTCTATCACCTCTAAAGTCTAGAGTTCCCTAGGACTCAATGTTGGCACCTCCTTATTTCTCTAGCTACCGCTCCTCCTACAATGTCTCGTCTGGTCTCATGGTTTTAATTTCCATCCCTATACTATATATTTAATATAGTTATCTTCATGCTGTATATCTAATAGTCATTTCAGGTTAGCATATACAAATTGTAACTCTTAATTTTATTTTTCAAACCAGCTGTTCCTAGAATCTTCCTTAGCTCATTAAATTTATGACGCCTAGTTGCTTAGGACAAAATGCAGTAGAAGTTATCCCTGATATTTCTTTCTTGCCCACACCTGGTATTCAGTATATTAACAAAACCTGTCAACTCTACCCTTAAAATAAATCTTGAATTTAATCACTTTCACCTTTTTTAATCAACTCTGCTCTTGTTGCAATAATCCAAACCACCATCACCTCTTGCCCAGACTACTCTAATGGTATTCAAACTGGTCTTTTTCTACTTTGTGTCTTCTACAATCTATTCTCCATACAACAGCCAGAGTGATTTTTTGTTTAAACTCAGATTGTATCAACTCAAGCATCTGCTTCAAACTGTCCAGTAGCTTCCCTTCCCACTTAAATCCAGGGCTTTACAGTACTCCGCACACCTCTGGCTACCTCTTTGACTTCATCTATCAATCTCCCTCTCCCCCTTGCTGCTGCTCCAAAGTTATAAACATGTTTCTGCCTAGGGCCTTTGCACTTGTACTTTCTGCCGGAACGCTCTGCCCCATGATATTCACATAGCTTTTCCCTTCCTTTATTCAGGGCTTTATTTTTCCTCATAGCATGTACCTCCACCCGGCATTATATCAAAATTCTATTCATTTTTTTATACTAGAATATAAGCCCCAGGAGGACAGAAAGTTTTGTTTTGTTCATTGCTATACCCCCAAGCACCCATAATAGCAGCTCCCACAAAATGTTCAATTAAGTGTTTGCTAAAAAGTGAGAAAAATACTTAAAGAGTTTTAATACAAAAGAAGTCTGTTCATCCGAAGGCGGAACTAGGGAGAGTAGGTATTATGGGTAGCAGATCTTGGCTTAAAGAAAAGTAAAGCTTGAGAACAATGAGAACTCCCAGATGCTAGAGCATACGGCCTTGCAGCAAATATGGTGAGCTCTGTTACCCCAAGGGTTCAGGCAGAGGCTCAAAGGATCCTGTTCTAGAGCAGAGCTCCAACTGGGTCATCTCTTAAGCCCTCTTCACCTTTAAGAGTCTATGTTGGTGGTTGGGAGGTAGAGAAAGAAAAGCTTGCATTTGATTAGTTGAAGAATATAAACATGAGGCAATTTATTTATAGATATAAATACTTTAGATAACTCTGCAAAATTTCCCCAGAAAAGACAGTAAGTGGACTCCCACTTCATCCATGATCCATCTGGGGATGCCAGACGGCTTGTCATTGTGTGTAAGGAGCCTTTCTAATATACAGAGGGCACCAAGCCACTGACCTCTGGCTGCTCTCTGGCTCCTTGCTGTCTCCTGTCAGATGGTGGATATATGCACTAGGTGCAAATTTACATTCTCTTGAATGTTAGCATTTAAATGAGAAAGCTTCCCAGAACCTTATTGCTGTTCCATCCTAAATCATATTGAGGAAAGACTGACCCCCTTCTACGCTTTTAGTCTGTAAAGGACTCAGGGAAAGTTATTAATTACAGTGTGAAATATTTAGTAGAAGATTCAAGAAAGAGCTTCAGAATTATTCAAAAGTTCATGCTGTTTTTTGGAAGAATTTGTCATTGGAAAGAAAGAGCAGAGAAATAATATATATCTCAAGTACTGTGTACCAAATGTTTAGATCTTCACCATTCACTGAGCTCTGATGCTGTGTGAAGTATTTTGTAAATTTTCATGCCTTATTTATTGAATGAACTGGATTTAGTAAGGTAAAACCAGAAGCCAACTGTATTTTTTTCCTTCTGCCCTCCCACAAACCCCTTTGAAGATAAATTCACCCTTGCCTTTGATACAATCTCAGGCAGGTCACTTATAATAATAATTAAAAGTCTACTCCAATTCCCTGATTTTAACTTAATTAAATATAAAATAAAATCTCCAAGCCCTTACCTGATTTAAAATGACTCCACCTTCCCAGCTCTACCTTACTTGAGACCAAATACTCTGCAATGAACAAAGGAATATAATTTGCCTCCTTGCTCGATCTCTGTTTTCTATCTGTGTTTTTCTTTACCTTTCTGGAACAGAACAGGCAATCATGGGAAAAGGGCACAGTTTTACAGGGTGATATGGTTATAACCTGGTTTCAATACCGTTAGGATGGCACAAGTGTAATCTCTGGTGCTTTCTCCTTCCTGGGGCTTTTTATGGGTTCCTCTGAGCTCCTGGTGGCAAACACGAGACTGCGGTTCTGTGGATGGAAACAGGACTTTCCCTGGATGGCCACATTTAACTCTGTCTCTCAGCTCTGGGTGACCAGTGCTCCACCCCTCTATTGAGACACAGACAGCCCTTTGCAGAAAGTCCTTCTAAATAAGGAACCTTGACCAGCTTTCTACCTTTAGACCCACATCTAGTCCATGGAAGATATGCACTTGTCCCTGGTGTTCAGAGAACTTCAGCTCCATCCCGTTGCACCATCCAATCTTCACTCTGCTCCCACGTAGAGCAGTTCCTCTTCAGGTGGAGGCAACTATTCAGGCTTTTGATCCTCACAATTCGGGAAATATACATCAGGAACTCTGAATCAACTCACAGGAAGCCCATCTCTTTAAACTTGAGTTGAGGGGAAAACATTTCTATGACTGAAAAAACCAGTTTGGAATCACCTCCTTTTCAAATCCTGTGCGAATAGCCTGGTACCTTATTTCTGAATGTGGGGCTGTTCTGGGAGTTCTTCCAAAACAGCAGGAAGTTGTACTTAGGATTCTATTTCATGTTTATGTTTTCTTCTAAGTGATTCTATAAGGTAGATAACTATTATTGCTGTAGTTTGTAATTCAAAATTCAAGTCTCAGAAAGTTTAAGTTACTTATCTAAGGTCATACAACCTACATTGGTGAGTGGAAAAGATATTGTCTCTCTTCTCACAGCACATATTTCTTTGGGGGATATAAAAAGTATACTAATGTGTAAGAAAACAAATGCATCCATGTTCATATACTCATGCATACAAATTATCAAGTGTTGTGAAGGATGAGAACAGTGTACAATGATGAAAATTACCGGGAAGTCAGAGAAGGCCTTTCCAAAGAGGTAATCATTAAACTGAGTCATAGGCATAAGGTTTCCCTAAGTACATAGTTTCCTATGAAGCATAAGAACATTCCAGGCAGAAACACTAGAAGACACAAGAGTCCTAAGGTAGAAAAGAGCCTGGTAGGTAAAGAACAGAACACAGACCAGAAGACAGTGAGTGTGAGAAAAGTTTCATAAGACATGGTTGGACAGGTAGGTAATCATGGGTCAGAAGACCAGTGAGAGCTCTAGGAGGCAAAAGCCTTTGCTCCCTTCAACTTTGCTATACTGTAATAAAGCCATGGAATCAACCTTGGCAGGACCCATTCCTTATACCTTGTGACACCCCCGCCTTGTGTCTTTTCTTTCTAGGCTTTTTTCTGCCAGCATACCTTCAACATACATATAGCTCACCCCTCAAACCAGTCTCTCATTTCAGTTTATCCTGGAATCCTTTTATTAAGTTTAACAAAAATGCTGAATTTAACTACTTGGTTTTGTTTTTCTCTCCTCTCTAATCTAACCCTCTCCCCTCTCTTCCCTCTGAAAGGTGCTCACTCAAGGAAGCTTAATTTGAAACCACCAAACTACCCACCAACCAGTCTACATCTAAAAGGCCACCTGAATGACAAACACACTGGTGGAATGGTCTTTAACTCATCTGCTTGTGATGCTGCCAAGCTGGAATGGCTGTATCAGTTCTGTTGCCCTTTAGTCTGAGCTAAAGATGAGTAAGGACTTTCAGTTAGGTCTGTGTTCCCAAAATTTTAAACTTTAGTTTAGAGAGTTTGATTCATTTTTAGCATTTAAGAGAGTTATAAATACAGATCTCTGTCATGATTTAAAATCTCTAGAATTTTTACCTTTGTAGAAAAGCATGCACATCACATGGAAGTTGAAAGCACAGGCCATGAGGTCAGGTGGATCTGGATTCAAATCCTGGCTTTTTGACTTATGAGTGTATAAACTTATGGGAAGTCTTTAAATGTCTCTAAGCCTCAGTTTTCTCTTTTATAATAGAGATAATAGAATCTACCTTATTTAGTAGTTTGTTGTAAGGATTACATGAAGCTGTTATTACAAAAAAAAAAAAAAAAAACCAGCATAATGATTTGGGGAACCTTTGATTATGGTGGCTAAGAAAGTGTTAACAGTTAATATCCTTTAGAAAAATGTTCAGGAAGTACCTAATTGAAGACTAAATTCAGGAAGCCATCCTTTTTCTTGGTGGTTCAGTATTTTAAAGCATTTTACTTAGTTTTCAGCAGACTCTTGACAATCTTTCTGGTGATGAAGTAACTCATTGAATCTTCTAGCTTTACCCCCTAAAGACCATGAGTATCTGCAGGTTGCATTTGTAGCAGTTTAAGAAAAAGATAAAGAAAAAGATAAAGAAAAAAACCAACATTTTTTATTGTTTGCCCACTGCTTACATACATGAGCTGTTTTAATTATCAGACCAACTTCATTTTAAAGATGGAGAAGCCACCCCCTCCAACTAACAGTTTTTGCTTCTCCATCATCGAATTTCCCCTCAGTGCATAAGTGGATTGCCCCAACCAAAACCAACAAGAGAGTTATTTATTATGGCTCCTTGGGGACTTCTATAACATTCTGGTCACCACCTTTGAAAGTTACTTGTTCAATAAACTATCTTTAACTGCCAGATGTGTTTTTTAAAAGCATGTTGGGCAGCCTGTTTCCCACCATCCATCCTCCCCCCAAAAAACCATGTTTTTGATGTTGTTTCCTCTTCCACTTATTATTCTCCCTTTTCATTTTCTAAAACATTATTTCAACAAGGACCATCATTTCAGTATTAAAGAGATACTTCTGCTTTTGCTCAGAAGTCAGAAGATGATGCGAAATGATTTCTGCCTTACTTAGATTTCTTTGTTTCCTTTGGAGAATAGGAGAACGAGGAGGAGGTTTTTCCTCTCCTGCTAGCAGCTGAGTCCTTTTTTTTGCCTGGCCCAGTGGGGCTTTTGTTTCTATCGCAGAGAGCCCTGTTATTTTTCAAAGGCTTTTGTGTACAACAATCCTTCCTGTGGTTCTGCTCACCCAGCACATTTTGCAGGAGTTAATGTCAAAAAGACTAAGTGTTGTTGAGTTTGGGTGTGTTTTATGATGTTGTTCTCCCTCCAAATCTTTCCTGAACAGAGACTTAATTCTCTTGCTAAAGAGTGGATATGTTGGCTGTTTTGGTCACTTGTTTGATTTTGGTGGTTTGGAATGAGAGAAACGAATGCCATGGGTATTTTTAACAACATTTCCCTGTGAGTATTGCTTTTTTTGACAAATATCTGTAATCTGACAGAAGAGCATCCCTAGGTGCAGTAGTGATTAAATTGGAAAGTATAGTTCACCTGAAATTTTGCTTCTATTCAAGGTTACCTCTTCCCTGATATGTAAGTAGGAACTGCTTATACATAGCTAAGAACAAATAATGGAAAGAAAATGAAATTATATATTGATAGGTAAACATTTTTTTACCTAAATATTTATTTTTCCAAATTGATATGACTAGGTGTCAAAGGTATATGGATGGCAGTGCTGTCTCTCCTTGGAATTCCACCTGCAGGAGCTGTCAGGGACTTGGACTTTGAAAGCAGCTGCTGCTGACAGCCTTAGAGAAGAATATCCTCCCATTAGCAGCTGCTTACGGACCAGACTGGTGGAAGTTCTAAACCTGTCAGTTCTTTCTCTTGAGAACTACTGCAGTAACACAACCAGGGTCAGCTTTTATGTCACAAATAGGTTGAAACATGAACTCTTAGGGAGAAAAGACTATATCTCATAATGGACTGCAATCATTTTTGCTTTGTCAGCATGGCAAATTGGAAGGAGTACGGGCTGGGATGTCAGACTAGGTTCAGTTCCTAGACATGATTTTTAGTAGTAGAAGTCCATAAATACACATTCTCTGAGTCTCAGCTACATTTTCTGGACATTGAGAATAATAATACCAGTGTCAAATTGTGGTTTTCTAGTTTAAGATAATAGCACATGTGAAGGGGCTAGCAAGTAGATACCTGGCACATAGTAGACGCTCCACAAATGGTGGCTCTTGTTATTTGTGTTCTAGAATTAAGCACTCGTCTCTCATGGTGCCCCTTCCTGTTCGTCAAGTAACTTTCCATACCCATTTGCTGACTTGGGACCCCAGCTGTCTGAGGACTACTGATTTAGGAAGAAATTGCAGAAGCACAGCTCCCTTGGCATTAGGGGCCCTTGAAGCCGTACCCACAGTGAGAAGTCAGCCCCCGTGATTGACTCTCCATGTTAAGGCTTTGAAAATTTTGTAACCAACAGAGCTACCCACACAATCACTTAATGGCAATAGTTATAATTGATGGTCTTTATATTCACAGAAGCCTCCCAGAGAGAGTTGAATTGGGAGACATTGTGGAGGGGCTCTGCAGATAGCAATACAAATGCCCTTGCCCACAAGGCATGAAAGACAAGCACTGAAAATGAAAAAAAAAAAAATAGCCAAGCAGTACAGTTGCAGAAATAACTCCTGTGACTTCAAAACATTAAAAATAAAACCGCTTTCCTTGTGTGCCCGTCCTTGACAGTGATTTCATCTTTTTAGTTGCCTTTCAGCTTGTTTTATTTCCGGCTGTGAGGGATAGAAGCCTTTGAATGAAGATTACTTGTTCTCTTTCTCACTATAGACACATTTGTATATACACAGGTATATACATAAAAAATAAGTTTATTACATGGTTAATCTACATATTTCTGTTATTTCTATATTTCTATTAACATATATATTTCTTCAGTAACAAGCACACATTCTTCTTCTGTATACAATTGTCTCTCATGTATATATTAATAAACGTAAATATACCTGGGCACACACCATCCTTAGTATATGCCTAGATTTACATACAACCTAGATGTCAGACTTCTCATCCTCTGGAACCACCCTTTCCCTTAATATTCCATAAGAATTCAGGCCCTCAGCCTGGGTGCCGTAGAAAGTCCCACACCTTCCACAGCATTTCAGAAGATTGAATCCTGGCTACCTCTAGCCTTAAACTTCTCAGCGGTCTCACCACAGGGAGCTTCCCCCCCATGACTTTCTCCTTAGTGCAGACTTTGCCATAATTTTGCCAAGGCCATTGTCAGTCTGTATTAGTTTACCAGGGCTGCTGTTGACCAGGTACCACAGACTGGGTAACAGAAATGTATTGTCTTGCAGTTCTGGAGACTAGAAGTTTAAGACCAAGGTGTTGGTTCCTTCTGAGGTCTCCTTGCCTCTGGTGGTTTGCTGGCAGACTTCTGTGTTCCTTGTCTTACAAATGCACCCCTCCCCAGTCTCTGCCTTCATCTTCACATGGTGTTTTCCCGCATGTGTCTGTCTTGATGTCCCCTTTTTATAAAGACACAGTTAAGTTGGCTTAGGGCCAACTCTAATGACCTATCTTAACACAATCATCTACAAAGTCCCTGTTTCCTAATAAGATCACATACTAGGGTTAGGACTGAGACATCTTTTGGGGGAACAAAATGCAACCCAATAACACTCCCTCTCTCAAAAAAAAGAAGTTATTCCGTCTTTTCTCTCTACACCTACCAAAGATACATTCCAAAATTCCTAATTTCTTATTTGGTAGAAAAATGGACCTCTCTGTTTGTTTCATCCTTTCCCAGCTGGTTCATTCTTGAGGATTATCTTGATAAAATTAAAAGTCTACCCTGGTGTTTCCTCTAATAAAAAACACTGGCCTAACAGGAATTTTTACATTTCCCTAAAATGACCAGTTTAAATGAAAGTCAGCGTTCAAAAGACATTTTTTCCTTCCTTTCTCCTAACTTGTATGTGATCTCTACAAATACATATGCACATAGAAAATAGTGAACAAAATATTGTGTGTTGTGCCATATTATTGTGAAATAAAGCACAGATACAGAAAAACACACACAATAAATGTACAGCTTACTGAGTCATTTCTATAAAATTAATGTAAGACAAACACTCTGTAATGACCACCTAAAACAAAAATAGAATGTCTCCTGCCAGTAGAGCCTTTCTGGCTCTTTCTCATTGTAACCACAGCTCCTCCCCTCCTTCTGAAAGTAACCCCTACCTGACTTTTACGGTAATCATATCCCTGCCTTTCTTTGTTTTTAGCACACATTTCTTTATCTTTTATGTATCCTTACATACTCTATTTTAGTCTTGTCCAATTTTTTTTAGATTAATAGGTCTCCTAAGTCTCTCTTAATCTGTAGAATCCCATCCCATCACTTTATTTTCTTTATAGTTTACCTGCAGAATAACCCATTTGTGGTGTTTCCCCGTCTGCACATCTCTGATGTCCTTGTGATACAGTTATTCTTTCTTCTATAGTTTCCACAAATTGGAAGGTGGATCCAGAGGTATAATTAAACCCATGTGTAAGACTATAAGTAGTGGCAAGACTATAAGTAGTGGCAATGCTCTTTTATAAGGAAGCAAGTAATACAAATCTTCACTCTAGCAGCCATTAGTATTCAGTTCTTAAATATATAATTTCATTAGAGGTGAAAAATGGTAATATTGAATTGTATCAATTTGTTTTCATTTATTATCTGGAATTATTTTATTAAAAGTCACTTTCCTTCATCTATTATAGAGTTCATATGTAAAATGCAGGATTCCTATTGTTTATCCAGTTCACAAGATAATGAATTGGCTCCCTGTCAGCTGCAAAAAGTGACCAATTAGTTATATTATTATAATTTATTGTTACTATTGCTACTATGAAATTATGGATTTAGACATAACTGAAACAAGAGGGGGACAAAAAATAATTAAATAAACAGAGCCTCAGTAACCTATCAGACAATATTAAGCAGTTTAACATTTGTGTCACTGGAGTCCCAATAGGAGACGAAAGAGAAATGAGTAGGTACTAAATATATATATTGGCTCAAATTTTTCCAAATTTAATTAAAACATGAACACACAGATCCAAGAAGCTCAGTAAATTCCACACAGAATAAGTACAAACATATAAAATAGACTACTGTAACAACAACAGATTGCAGGGACACAGAGAACATAGGAAAGATATAGATAATAAATAAAAGCAACCAGAGAAAGCAAACACATTACATACAGAAGAACCATGATAGGAATTACTACTGACTTCTCATCAGAAATAATAAAGGTCAGAGCCCAATGGGGTGACATTTTTAAAGGACTAAAAGATAATATGTAAAGTGTAGTGTTTAGACCTGTGCCTGACACATACTAAGCACTAAATAAATTTTAATTGTTGTCATTTGTTATTACTACCTTTACAATCAATTTTCTTCTTTAAGGTGATAGAGACTGCTAAATGAATGTTCTATCCTTTTTGCGGTGCCTAAAGGAATAGTTTCTTATAGAAAATATAGTGTCATGGTTGTTATCCCACTGACGTTATTCAAAACTAGCTAATTGGATATATGAAATTAAAAGATCTTCAAGAGATTTGTTGTTTTTTTCATTCAAGGCATGGATTTAGAATCTCTACTTTTATTAGATATATAATATGTAAGATATTTTTCAAATATTTGACCTGAGACTGATAATTAGGAAAGAGAAAAATAAATGGATTTTTACTTAAAAGTATAATAAAGAAATTCTTTCCAATTGTGACTGGTTCAATTTATATGTAACATGGCTTTAAAATCCCCTGTGAGATAATTCTTCCTGTTTATTTCCTTTGTTTGTAATCTGTGAACTTGTAGGAGAGAAGACTGTGCTTTATTAAATTAATGCCTTATTCAAGTAGAAAAATATTTGAGAAGGTTATGCTTTTCTAAATGCTTCCTTTTAAATTCATTAGTAGGTGTCCTCACTGCTTCTCCTAGTTTGAAATCATAATTCTCTACAAGCTGAGTTGATATACTTTCTTCTCCTAATTGTTATTCTTTTTTCTCTCCTTGAGACCTTTGCCTCTAGTATGTTTTCTGCCAATGACTCCTCCTAAATACTCTTACCTGGTTAATTTTTCTACCCAGTAGAAAAAAATTACTTCCATTGAGGAATTCCCCATCTGTTTTCAGAACACAGTGTTTTTCTATGAATCTAGTTGCTTATTTAGTAGCGAAGTGTAATGATTAAGACTCCAGGCTCTAGGTTCGCATTATTTGAATATGAATCCCCGCCCCACTGCATTCTTGCTATATGACCTTGGTAATGTTTTACTCGATCTCTGATGCCTCCATTTCTTCATCAACAAAATGAGGATGATAACTATACCTATCTTATAGGATGATGTGACGGTTTTTAAAAAGTTAACACACACAAAGTTCTTTGAGCAGTGTTTGGCGTATGGTAAGCTAAATTAATAAGTGCCAACAGAGCTTTCAAATTTAATAATCTTCTTGCCACATGCTTTATATCTTAAGTGATCAATAAATAAGTGTTGAATGTCTAGAACTATAGCAGCCACTGATCCTGATTTTTTTTGTAAAATCAGTCTAATTAGTATTTATTGAGTACCTAGAGCATGGCTTGATACTTAGTTATTTCTTGAATAGATGAATAGATAGGTGAATGATTGAATGACTGAAATTCGATATTGAATGCTATTCTATAAAAGTAGGAGGAAATTAATGTCATTTAGTTTACTTGAGAACACCTAAATTCTTAGGGAGAAACAATGAGGAGCTATTCCTGAAAGCACACATATTCAAATAAGCAAACAGAGCAAGTTGGAGTAGGGGAGGTACCCTTCCAGAATGGGAAATGACATTTATAAAGATGGAAATAGATGATACAGAAAATGTTAGCTTTTCTAGGCTCAAAATTAATTAAATAAAAAGATACTGTGTCAGGATTAGGGTTATCATATCCAAAAAATATGGCTGATTTTACATTGGATGGTGGAAGAAAAAGTGCATTATACAGTTGTGCATTTTGCAAGACCTGACGAAATGCCATCTTCCCCATTTACCAGCTCTAGGAATGTGAACATGTTATCAATCAATAAAACTCCTTATTTGTTAAGTTAGAGTAATAGTTGGTCTGAGGATTGAATAAAATAATGCGTGCAAAGCTCTCAGAACAATGCCTCGCACATGGTACACAGTAAGAGCCTACTTATGTAATAGGAACAAAACCACTAGTTGTCCAATTATTGAAAAAATTCTTTAAAAATTTTATTTCCATTTAAAACATGAATATATATTAAATTGCCAATTTTTCTTTAAAGTGGTCCCATTTTTAGAAGTTCCTGCTGTGTTTTATGTATAAAATATACCAATAATCAAAAATACTGGGAATGTAATCTAAGTGTCTGAATATTTCTAGACTTTGTATTTTTTTCTCAGTCTTTACAGTTGCCTTGCCTTACTAATTTGATAATATTTTTTAAAGATTTTTATTTATTTATTTGAGAGAGAGAGTGTGCAAGCATGAGACAGAGAGCACAAGCAGGGGGGAAGGGTAGAGGGAGAGGGAGAAGCAGATACCCCGCTGAGCAGGGAGCCTAACGCAGGGCTCCATCCCAGGACCCTGGGATCATGACTAAGCCAAAAGCAGATGCTTAACCAGCTGAGCCACCCAGATGCCCCACTTTGATAGTATTTTTAAAACAATCTACTTTCAAAAAGCCTTTTTAAGACATTCACCTTACATTTTATAGAAACAACTCTTTCAGACTAAGTGGGCTTGGTAACAAACTCAGATAAATCTTGCTAAACACACACCTCTACTAAGTAGGTATACAGCGCCACTTGGTAAGTGAACAGCTCCATTTGTTTGAGGAGCATGATGAAGATAAGCTCACAAGTAGCTTCCTAGCTGTAAATATCTAGCATACTCTGATCCAGTCAAGACAATGAAGAGTATTGGCTAATTCAGCAAGTCATTAACTAAAGTAAGGAGACTTCTTCTATACTATTGCTGCTGTTAAAGGGGTAGGATTAGTTTTATTCACTGAAATATCACTTCATTGACACTCTGCAATCACTCTGACACCCACGTTCCCAGAAGAAATTTAGATATACTTCTCAGGTATATTACTTCATACTTCATGCTTTAATTATTTGTTTATCTTCCATTCTAGACTCTGAATTCCTCAATATTAAGTACTTGTCCTCTTTGTGCAGCCATTCCTTAGCCTGTAGTAGGTACTGGGAGATGTCCAGAATAGTCTGAAGTCAGGAGACCATGTTCCATGAGAGAAATTAGGAGAAACTGGATTTGCTTAGTTTAAAACAGAGATGATAAAGATGGCTGTAGCAGCTGGCTTAAAAACCTCTGAAGGGGGAATGACACATGAGAGACTATGGACTATGAGAAACAAACTGAGAGCTTCGGGGGGGGGGAATGGGATAGACTGGTGATGGGTAGTAAAGAGGGCACGTATTGCATGGTGCACTGGGTGTTATACGCAACTAATGAATCATCGAACTTTACATCAAAAAAATAAATAAATAAAAATATAAATAAATAAATAAATAATAAATAAAACTGTAAAAAAAAACTCTGCTTTTGGGGTAACCCAGACTGACTTCTAGTTCAGGGTCTGCAATTAAACAGCTTTGCGAATCTGAGAAATCACTTTATCTTTAGAGATCTTGGTTTCGTGAACTGTAAAATTAGGGAAGTAAAACATGATCTGGGGAATCCCTTCTAAGTTAGTTTTTCTACTTACTTGAAGGGCTATCATCCATGTCCATAGGTACTCCTATTCTCTTTCCCCTCAGAAGATAGAGCTGGGATTAGTAGGTAGAAACTATAACATCATAGCTATTCAATTAACATAGAAAAAAAGATTGAATGATTCCATCTTGGTTACAAAGTGTTCAAGTAAAGGCTTAAATGACCATAGGCATGGACCTGGAGTGGGGGTAGATTAGATTAACGCCAAAGTCCCTTCCAATGATAAGATTCTTTGATTACATAGATCAAGGGGCCAAACGAAGCAAGAGCTTTCAACTTCCTTCTGTTTAAATTTTCTGACTGATTCTACTTTCTTACCTTTTGTTCACATGTACTGAACTACTGAGAGTAATTTTAAGTTTACTATTTTCCCCTTCAACCTAATCATAAGCTTTGGTTTGAGACGCTGACTATTTTGACAGTAAAACTGAGGCAAACCACAACTACATATTCTCCCTGATAGGCTAGAGAGATCCCAACTGCATTTGCCAACTGAATACCAAAGATGTTAGTAGTAATACCTACATGCAACATCCAAATGCCACAAACTGTGACCATTGAATAAATCAGGCCAGTCAAGGTCAATGATATTGGAAGTCTCACCAAGTTTTCCAGAGTAAACAGGAATCTGAGAGTAATTTGACTTCCTGGCTCTCTCCTGTTCTGTGCCAAAAATCAGAGTGTGTTTCTGCCATCTTAGAGCTATTGCACAATGGCCTGGAATATGTGAGTGTATTTGCAAATGGATGAGGACAGAGAGACAATAACTAAATTGTTTCATGGCAATTACTATGTTGGGGAGATTATTTATTCTTAAATGCAAGCTGATCACCTTCAGAAGATACCCTTAGTTCGTTTTCTTAGCCATGAAAAGCATGAGAACCATTCATTTAAAAGCTAGACAATGTGTTTTGTTGTTTCCTATGTTTATAAATCTTGCAGAAAATGTCTTTTCCTTAGATTTTAATCAGGATAAAGAATAAGCACAATCTAGCAAATGACTGCTTCAAAATCCAATTAATTCAATCATTTGGTGAAAATACAATCCATATTATATTTTACTTGTTTTCAATTAAAACATATGTGCTATGGACATGCACATTTTTATTTGATGATAAGAAAACATTAACAGTAATGGTTGGCAATATTTTTCAATGTCAAAGTCTGAATATTAACTACTCTTGCATTCATAGACTATGTCCAGATGTATTTGACAATAGTCGTTGCCTTGTTTGGTAATGGGCTGTGCTGTCACGCAGGACTGAGGTTTTTCCTCACAAAAGTGTGGATTCAAATTGTTTTCATTCTTTTATGCAAAGCCTTGACCTATCCTTGGGAAGTTCCCTGAGGTATTACTGATTCAAGTGGTTAAAAATACTAAATGCCAATGAAGAATCATCTCAAAATTTATACCTTAAGAGCAAGAAGAGCTAAATTTGTTTTACGTAATTGGCTTCCTGTATTCTCTAAATGTCTATTTTTTAAAAAATATTACCAAAATCAAACATTTTTAAGTTTACTCTATTCATTTATTTTTTTAATTTATTACAGTGATCATAAAGATTTTTCATCCTTCTCAAAGTAAAATAGTGAAAGAATATTATTTATAAGACAGAAACAGGAAGATTATACAGTTTTATGATTAGCAATAATTTGAAATTCAGGAAAGTAATTACTTGGAATTTAAAGTCTATTTTTAATGTGTTCGAGTGTAAGACTTGATAGCACAAGAGTTGTATACCCAGTTACATATTAAAATTAATTGATTGAACCAACTTTAGCAACCAGTAAGTGCAAAGACACAAGTATATAGTTAATAATAATAGCATTCGAGTGTTTACCCTGAGCCAGTAGATGTTTTGATTTCTCTCATTTTTTAATTCAGGCCAAATGAAAAAATAAAGAAATTACTCGAAATTTATGTTGGCAAACTTCATTTGCTACAGTATTTAAGAAAGGAGCTAGGATTTTCCTAGCACATCAACTTTTAGTTTTATTGAAATGTACACGTCATCAGTTTCATCATATGAAACAAATGTCAGTGGTCATAATCATTGACATCATTGAAATCTTGAAATAAATCTAAAATTTAACATTTGTTACCTGAGTTCTAGCTAATGTCCAATGTGAGAAAGATTAGTACTTTTATACCTTCCTGTTCAGATTTCTTTTCCTAAGATTTTTTTTTAATTGTTTTTTATTGATACTACTGCTAAGGGTAGTGTACATTTGTAGAATGTTTTAGAGTTTGCCAGACTGGAACTCTCAACACACAGACAGGGAGGCAGAACTGAACAGTAGTTAAGAGCAAAGGCTTTGCTGCCACACAATCTTTAGTTCATGTCCTGGTGCATCAGTTGTTAAATTGCTGAACTTCAGAAAATTATTTAACCTCTTTAATTTTCATGTTTGAACAATGGTATAATGTCTGCCTCATTCTCTTCTTTTTTAATGAGGTTAAAAGAGATAAGGCATAATATATAAAATATATTTACCATGCCTGGCATATAGTAATTAATAAATACAAATATTGTTCCTCACAGATTTATGCCATTTAGTATTCATTTGCTGAAGGAAAAGCTCTAAAAACTCTGTGCTACTCAGTGTTCAACTGGACACCACCACTGACTTTGTCACCCACCGCATATATAATATATAATATATTATATATATATATATATTAGAGTAAAAAGCACCCAGTATGCTCATCTTAAGATGTGAGATTTAGGAGCTTTAGTAAGCATTTTTATGTATATACTTTCATACTTTCACCTCTAGTATCATTGCTTGTGGATATATTTTTTGATTGTTGGTGGGTTGTTTTTTGTTGTTTTTTTTTTACATCTTTAATGCCAAAATATCATGGCAAAGGTAGAAGGAGAGGTTGAAATAATACTGAGGGATCAGCATGCTGCAAATGACCATACTTCTCACAATCTTAATAAGAAGTACTTATGTCTTCACATTTCTGATCTTCTATGCATATTCTACCTCAAAATCCCCAAATCAGAGTCAGTAGGATATACTGCATGTCCTATTAACATGAAGTAAGGTATAAGAACCCATAGTTAAGGGGTATAAGAACCTGAAATCTTTAAGACAAAATTGTTCACAAAGAAATTAAGAGTAACAACTCTGTTCTGTTTGTTTATTCAGTTAACAAATATTCATTGAGTGTCTGATATTTTCTAAGGAAAGAGCACTACAAAGCGAGGTAATTTGGGTAATACCTGCTTGATCCCTGCTCTAGGCAGAAGAAATCTGAATTAAGACAGAACCAACAAATCAGGTTACATACAGAAAGAGATTTATCCACCTTAGCAACAACCTGTTCATCCTAGGACCTCTTCTTTGAATGTATTCCCATCCCTCTTAGATCTGTATTACCCCTAGTTTTGCTCCTACTCAGAGTTTAAACTTTATGCTGGAAGAAAGAACCAAGATACAAATTTATTTTTGATAGTATGATCTGAATTCACCTGACTTCATGTGTCAATTTTTTTTCTTTTTTCCATTTCTCTTAAAACACTTAAAGCTCTTATCACATTAAAAAAAAAAAGTGGGGTGCCTGGGTGGCTTAGTCGGCAAAGTGTCTGCCTTTGGCTCAGGTCACTATCCCAGGGTCCTGGGATTCAGCCCCCCAGCGTTGGGCTCCCTGCTCAGCGGGGAGCCTGCTTCTCCCTCTCCCCCTGCCAGTCCCCTGCTTGTGCTCACTCTGTCTGTCAAATAAATAATGAAATCTTTAAAAATAAGTAAATAAATAAATTTTTAAAAGGCTCTGATCATATTATCCATTATGTCATAATTATTATTATGTTGCTGTTTTCTAAATTTCTCCAATATACTTACAAAAAGTATTTGATGATCCCTTGGAGAGGAAGAATGTTCTAGAGCAGTGACTAAACCAAATCCTTATTAAATCTCCATCTGCCCATAGCTGCCTAAAATAGACTGAACCTATAACTCTAAAAGATATGAACTAGTTGTGTCAGTCATTGAATTATATTTATAGTTTCTGTACCTTAGGAATTTTTCTGCCAATGCCAGCAGAGTTCCAAATGTATAGACATTATTAATTAAATTTCCTATTATGTACATGTGGAACCCTGATAAAGTTAAAAACTCACAACTTAACTAAATGTAGAGTAACTGGAGAGGATTCACTAAGAATATAATATAAGAGTAAAGTACTAGAACCAAGTTCTGTAATTTCATTTTCCTCCATGGGATAAACCCAATTTTAATGATGAATATAGTATTTTAAGAGAGTTTTGAGAAATAAAATACAAGTGGATGTGAGTGACAGATAATCTCACAGTTTTGTGTCTGATAGCTCATTTTATATTTTAGTATTTTATCATATTTGTATATTAGTAATACATAAAGTCTATATAAATATAAATGATTTACAGTTTATAAGAAGTATTATCACATTTGACTTTCATTACCATCTTGAGAGGAACACAAAGGAAATGGATTTTCTTTGAATGTTAGTACTTATGCTGTGTGGTTTCTTCTCATAAATTACCATAATTAATTTTCATTGTCATATTATGAGGTAACTATTATCCCCCTGATTAAACTGATGCTGAGAGTAGCAACTTGATACAAAATCACACAGCTTTTTTTTTTTAATTTTTTTTAAAGATTTTATTTACTTATTCAACAGAGATAGAAACAGCCAGCAAGAGAGGGAACACAAGCAGGGGGAGTGGGAGAGGAAGAAGCAGGCTCATAGTGGAGGAGCCTGATGTGGGGCTCGATCCCATAATGCCAGGATCACGCCCTGAGCCGAAGGCAGACGCTTAACCGCTGTGCCACCCAGGCGCCCCAAAGTCACACAGCTTTTAAATGATAGAACCAAGGTTTGTGCCAGTAATCCTTCTACTACGCCACACAAAAGCCATGGCATATATTATTATATCCATCTTACATATTAGGAAACAGATCTATTGAGAGTAAGTGAATTGTTCTAAAAATCCATTTGCTATTTTATCACGGCATGTCTTTTTTTCTAGTTTTTTGAGATGTAGTTGACATACATCACTGTAAAAGTTTAAGGTTTGCAGCATAATGGTTTGATATACACATATTGTGAAATGATTACTGCAGTAAGTTTAGTTAACATCTATCATCTTATTTAGATAAAATAAAAAGAAAAAAACAAAACAAAAAAACCTTGTTTTCCCTTGTGATAAAACTCTTAGGATGTACTCTCTTAAGAGCTTTCCTATGTATCATACGGCAGCGTTAACTACAGTCATCATGATGTATATTATAGCCCTCGTACTTATTTATCTTGTAACTGGAAGTTCGTACCTTTTGACCTTCCTCTAATTCCCTTTCCACCAAGCCCCCTGCCTCTGGTAACCATAAATCTGATCTCTTTTTCTATGTGTTTTGTTTTCTAGATTTCACATAAAAGTAAGATAATATGGTATTTGTCTTTCTCTAATTTATTTCACCTAGCATAATAGCCTCAAGGTTTTCTATGTTGTTGCAAACGACAGAATTGCATCATTTTTGCATGGCTGAATAAAATTTCATGGCTGTGATAATATTCCATTATATATATCACCACTTCTTTATCCATTCATCATCAGTAAACACTTAGATTGTTTCCATGTCTTAGCTAATTGTAAATAATGCTGCTATGAACATGGGGGTGGCAGCTATCTTTGAGTTAGTGTTTTTTATGGATATATTCCCAGAAGTGGAATTATTGGATCAAATGATAGTTCTTTATTTTTTTTTGAAGATTCTCCATACCATTTTTCATAGTGGCTGTACCAATTTACAATCCTACCAAAACCATGTAAGGATTCTCTTTGTTCCACATCCTTGTTAGCATTTGTTATCTCTTTGTCTTTTGGTGATGGCCATTCTAAAAGGTGTGGGATGATATCTTATTGTGGTTTTGGTTTGCATTTCCCTCATGACTGATGTTGAGCATCTTTTGATGTGTATCTTCTTGGTCATCAGTATATCTTCTTTGGAAAAATGTCTATGCAGGTCTTTTACCCATTTTTAATTAGATTACTTGTGGGGGTTTTTGTTGTTCTTATTGAGTTTAATGAGCTCTTTATATATTTTGGATATTAACCCCTTATCAGATATTTGGTTTGCAGATATTTTTTCCCATTTTATACATTGTTTTTTCACTTTGTTTATTGTTTCTTTTGCCATGCAGAAGTTTTTTAGTTTGATATAGTCTCTAGTTTTTATTTTTTAATTTTTTGCTTGCGCTTTAAGTGTCATATCCAAAAAGTTATTGCCAAGACCTATATCGAGGAACTTTTTCCCCTATGCTTTCTTCTAGGAGTTTCATGGTTTCAAGTCTCACCTTATAACCTTTAATCAATTTCAAGTTAATTTTTGTGAGTGGCATAAGATAGTGGTCAAAAGTTTCATTCTTTTTAACGTGAATACCCAAATTTTCCCAGCACCGTTTTTTCTCCATTAAGAATTCTTGACTTACTTGTCAAATATTAGTTGACTGTATATGTTTGGATTTATCTCAATTCTGTTCCATTAATCTGTTTTTCGGTTTTTATGCCAGTACCATACTGTTTTGATTACTACAACTGTATAGTATGGCTTAAAATCAAGAAATGTCATGCCTCTTGGTTTGTTCTTCTCCTTAAAGCAATTCAAATATATAACAGGATTTTTTTGTGAAAATTAAACCTATTTGGGTGAAAGTATGAGATTAAAGCCAGAGGCACATGTTCTATGCTTTGTACAACCGGATATGTAACACAGAATAGATTGTTGTAAAGATGAGATGATTTGATATAAGAGATATTTAGTCTTTAATGAAACAGATTTTATGACAAAGCAAAGGTACTTTAGTTAATTGCTGTATAATTGAAGATGTTAGCACTTGTCATACATAATGTAATAAGGCAACCTCTGTTACTCAGTGGTTCCAAAGATTTTCTTTGGCATGTCTGAAATCATACAATAAATACTGGAAATATTGGTGAGCCACTTTATAAATCTGAGCAATAGTAAGTCCTTTATTGTTTCATAGTGAGCAAAATGTTCTTGCAAAAAGAGGCACTTGTGTAATTATTTCAATTGCATAACTCTCACTCTTTCCTAGGACCCAAGCTGAAACTAGATTTTCCAATTATCTTTTTTACAAAGAGCCCCATAAGGATGATCAAATGAAATAGTGAAGCCAGACATCTGCTGAAAATACCCATTTGAAATCTTTGGTAAATTATAATATGCTTATAAATGAATTTATGAATTTAGGGTTAGCTCTTTAGATTCTTAGCAGACTACAAATGCCTGTTGATGTTATATTTTATATTTCAAAGTTTGGTTTTATGAATAGGCTGTGACGAACAGGGAATGGAGAGAGGGAACTAGAAAAAAGCTAATACGTTTCAAACTAGATCATGAACACAGGATTGAGAAAGAAAAGTTTCCCCAAAATACGTTTTAATGAGTGATAACTGAATATAGTGAAGAAAAAAGACCAAAATATGGGAAGGAAACAAATTACACTTTATCATAAAAAATAGAACATCCTCCCAACCACACAGAATACAATTAAATGTATTTTCAAACTACAGCTACCACTAATGAGGAAAATTAGGAGAGATCAAACCTGTTCATGTCATTCAGGAATTAAAACTCCTCAAAGACTTTCCATTACTGCTAATACAGGGTCCAGACTTTTTTTTTTTTTTTTTTGACTGAGGGGCGGTGGAGAGGGAAAGAGAAGGGGGGGAAGGGGCAGAGGGAGAGAATCTCAAGCAGACTCCCCACTGAGTGTGGCGAGTGATGCAGGGCTCAATCTTGGGACCCAAGAGATCATGACCTGAGCCACAATCAAGAGTCCGACACTTAAACCAACTGAGCCACCCAGACACCCCCAGGGTTGAGACTTCTTAACACAGCACTTCTGGACCTTTATGAGCCTCTATTTCACCAGGGTCTCTTCTCAGTATCTTCTCCTAACCCATTTGCTCCTTTGATTTTAATGATCAAAGCTGCGTGTACTTTTCTATAAGCTACTCCCTCCCTCTGCTTAGAATTCCTCTCACTGTCTCTCTTCTTCCAGCTATCTAACAGGACTCAGCTCAACTACCACTGTCTCCAAAAAGTTTTCCCTGACTTTACTATCTGCCATTCCTCTAAAGCACTGGTTTATGCTCTGTTTACTTGTTATTCCTTCCACACTGGGCTATGAGCTCCTAGAGGATAGAAACTGTGTCTTCTTCATAGTTATCTTTCCCAGTGCTGGTGTCATGAGTTGAATTGGGTCTCCCCAAAAGATTTTGAAGTCTTAGCTACCAGTACCTGGGAATGTGACTTTAACTGAAGATCCGGTTTTTGCTGATGATCAAGTTAGAATGAGGTCATTATGGTGGGCCCCAATCCAATATGACTGACAGCCTTATAAAAAGAGGAATGTTGGACACAGAGACATACACATAGACAAAACATCATGTGAAAAAGAAGGCAGATATTAGGGGTTATATCCACAAGAAAAGGAATGCCCAAGGTTGCCAGCAAACCACCAGAAGCTAGGAAAGAGGCAGGAAGGAGATTTTCCTGCACAGCCCTCAAAAGGAGTTGTCCCTGCTGATGCCTTGATCTGCACTTCTGGCCTGCAGAGTTGTCAGACAATAAATTTCTGTTAAGTCACGCAGTTTGTGGCACTGTGTTCCAGCAGCCCTAGAAAACTCATACAGGCTGGAACTGAATGTTTTTTTAGGGAATGAATGATGTAACTCACTACTTTATTTAACCAGCCTGAACCCTTTCCTGCAGAGTTCACTAAAGTATGCTTATGGAAAAAAGGATTCAATGATCTTTATTTAATTCACTAATTGATTTTAAAATTAGTTTTGGAGTATCTACTTCATTTATAACATGCCTGGAAAACATAAATAAAAGCATTATTATTCTACCTTCAAAATGGTAACTGTCAACATGCGGGGTGGGGAATGGAAATGTTTTACAGCAGAACTGACAGGTGGTAAGTACGACAGCACTTGTTTATGGCAGACACTTTTCTGGTTGGTCCTTTAAACACAGTAGCCACTGATGTACTCTCCATTAATTCTTTAGCACACAACACAGTTGTTAGCACACTGAAAATGCTCAATATGAATTATTCTGGTGCCTTTTTTTTCTTGAGCTAAAGCAGTCAGCTAAAGTGTATACATCTCTGTTAATGTGGGATGCTTTACATTTAAAAGTATAGCTATGCCATGTGCCCATTTGGTCTTTGAACAGTTCAATCATGAAACTATTTACTGAGCAATTACTATATGCCAGCACTATGCTCAACATGGTCTATTTTATGTAACTCCTGCTTTCTAGGATCATATAATTTAGTTGAAGAGAGAAGATCAATGTACAAAAAAAGATTATTTTCTAAAGTTATTTAATTGCTTACACTTTCTTTGCTTATTCCCAGACTGCTAAGAATTGCTAAAGGAAAAAATATATGTATTAAGATAGTGCAATCATTAATTCATAGTCACTAAACCGTAACTCAACAAACAGTTCCTTGCAACTTTTCTGCATTTCTCTAATCAATTATTCTTTTTATTTTCTAGAATAGCCATTGCAAACTTCTGTACTTTCTTCAAATCTCTAACCTCACTACTTCCCTCCTTCTTGGCTCATAAACTACAATTTCTTGTTATCAGAGTAAACTGAGGATGAGAACTCCTTTAGTGTCCTGCCATTAAACCTATAATCTTAACCTTTATCAACATCGTCCTTTTCTCCTTCCCTCCTAATTCAGTGGAGAAGTGTCCTGCTGTTCCAGTCATTCATTTATCCTAAACTATTAAGTTCAGTCAGGGGCTAAGTGTACATTGATGAGTACAAAAGTTACAGTTTCTCCTAGGAGCTTGTATTTTGCCTAAGACTACTTGTTGCTTTCACCTGAACTATTTTCAGTTTCTCAAATAAGCCATGTTTTCTTTCAATTCTGGGTCCTTGAATGCATGTTTCCCTCTGCTGAAATATTCTCTCCCCCACTCCTTTTTTTTTTTTAACCCCACCCTGGGTCACTTTTACCTTCCAGGTCTCAGGACCTACAGTTAGCCTTCTCTGACACTCCTCCCCAGCCCAAGATAGGTGACCCACCTCTGTGTGCCTATAGCCCTTGTTCTTCTCCTATGGACACCACTGGGTTTACATTGTCTTTTTTCGTGTTCTACCCTCCACGAGAAAAGAACCATAGATCTCTGATTCATTCATATGACCACAATGTTTAGGCTAGTGCTTGGCACATGAGTAATCAATAAGTGTTTGTTGAATGAGTTAACTCATTCTATTTAAATAGAAGTGAAAAAGCTGATATAGATAATTGGTTCTACTGGATGGAGTTCAACTTAGAAATGAACTACCACAGTGGGTTTGAGTTGGCAAAGACTTGAGTGTTCTTGAAAATTAAGGTGGTGAAGCCATTTCAGACGTGGGAAACAGGTTTAACAATAAAAACGAAACAAAGCACTGAAGGAAGATCAGCTTGGCTGGGGGAAGCTTAGTAGCAGAGTAGTAAGGAATAGTAAGAAAAGGAATAGAATTCCTAGAAAATAACCAATGATGGACAATTTCAAGTAACAGAGCAACATGATGAATATAGAATTTTAGGAAAAAAATAACCTGGAAAATATTTGCAGAATAGATTGGAGAATCAGGCAGGGAAAGATTGGAATCAGGGAATGTGGTCATGAGCCTTCTACAATAAAGCAGGCATGATTGGATAAACACTTGATTTTCTGAAATAGCCGTAGAGAAAGAAGTTTTATGTTTACATTTATATTTATATTCACTGAAGCTTCTGATAAAACATAATAACAATTAATATATTATACTTTATTACAA